>NC_088219.1:23000249-23300249 GCF_036934945.1 Oncorhynchus masou masou
AGGCCATCCTAACAGAGATATTTGTCCCCTGCTCAGTGACAGGCCTCAACATGGGACACAGGGCCTGCTCTGACAATGACACAGCAGAGAGGACATGTCACAGTGCTAATGCTCACAGACCCCTCTAATAACAGGCTTTCTTGTTGCTCCAGCTCTAAAGGAGAGTCACTGTCTTTGTTCTCCCAGAGACAGGCAGTGGAACAAAGGGGATGATTACACACACACACACACACAAACATACTGTTTGCACACACACAGATGACTGCAGACACGTACACAAACATACTGCTTGCACACACACAGATGACTGCAGACACGCACACAAACATACTGTTTGCACACACACAGATGACTGCAGACACGACACACACAGATGACTGCAGACACGCACACAAACATACTGTTTGCACACACACAGATGACTGCAGACACGCACAAAGCCATGTACACACAGCGATATAGTTAGCCCCTGAGACACTGACAGGCACAGCCTCTTCTGATGTCTGGACACATCTCACTGGGAGACATGTGCAGTTATGCTCCCTTAGAAACCAACAGGTACTACTTCTCTTTTCTCTTCCCCTTTAAAGTTCTATGTTTCACTCCTTTTCTCTCTCTCTCTCTCTCTCTCTCTCTCTCTCTCTCTCTCTCTCTCTCTCTCTCTCTCTCTCTCTCTCTCTCTCTCATATAAACTAATGCATAATTGGACGGAAATTAATGCAATGAGGGTTCTGTTAACCAAACAATGTTCTAATGGCCATACGGACTGGATGATGCTGATTGTATTTTAGACAGTCGACAGCATGGACCAAGGCCCCAAAGGGAATGAGCTCTCTATGATGTTCAAGCAGCACTTTGTCTCCACGACGGCTTCTGCCAGGCCCTCAAAGAGCTTGACGTGTCATGGGGAAAAGGTGTTGAAGTGAAACGGACAAAGTCCTGATTCACTTGGCCTCTGCCTCTTCTGTTGCCTGCCAGTCTCGGGGGCAGCAGTGCCTGTCAAGACGTGTCCTAGACTAAATGTCCTACTGCGATGTGACAATGGCAAGAACCAAACAGTCTAGGGCTGTATTCATATGGCCATAGTTAAGTATAGTTCCAACTGCCTAAAGTACTAGAGAGGGACAAGAGAGAGGGACAAGAGAGGGGGACAAGAGAGAGGGACAAGAGAGAGGGACAAGAGAGAGGGACAAGAGAGAGGGACAAGAGAGAGGGACAAGAGGGGGACAAGAGAGGGACAAGAGAGAGGGACAAGAGAGAGGGACAAGAGAGAGGGACAAGAGAGAGGGACAAGAGAGGGGGACAAGAGAGGGGGACAAGAGAGAGGGACAAGAGAGAGGGACAAGAGAGAGGGACAAGAGAGAGGGACAAGAGAGAGGAAGTGAAGGCGGTAAAAACAGCTTGTTGTGGAAACAACCCCTCAACGCCACAGTCGCTTTAGACTGAGGTCTCCCGTGGGAGATGTTCCTCAGTCAGTGCAGTGTAAGTGCCCTCTTTAAATTCCTCCTCTCTCCCTTCCGGTCAGTAATATCGCCCCTGCTGCAGCTACACAGTCTCTCATTATGGGAACGCCGTCGTGCACTTTATTTCAGAGAAAATACAATTTGGAGTTACCGCTCTCCCCTGCCTCTGTAGGGAGTCTGCAGTGGCATTGGGATACAGTGTCAGGCTGGCGAGGAAATCTCACGGCAAATCAGAAGTGACAGGCTGCAGAGAGAGGTAATAATATTGTCTGACACGAAGCATTGGGACCTCCTCACCTCCGCTGAACAAATCCAGCACACAGCAAATGGAGGGGAAGGCTGGCGGCGCCCTCTGGTGACACACTTCTCTGTTTGCCTCTAAGTACATATTACAGTGTTATCAGGGGTGCGGATTACTCCGGAAATGAGTTTGGGCTTTGGGAAAAGTGGCAAGCCACCAATGTAAGGTATGGGAAGCCAACATGGGGAACACTTAAAAAAGTTGTCTGCCTTCCTCTAAACAGAACATTAAGCCCGTCACCAAGCCGTAGCACCTTTTAGAAAAGCTGCTATTAGCTGCAGTGCTGTGGAGAACATTGACATTTTCATCATTCACTGGGCGCAGCAATGACAACTTGAAAAGCTTTTTATTCATTTCTCAAAGAGAAAGGACAAATCTGGCCTATTGTTGCAAAGGTCACTGGGACTTAGAAGCGGAGATAACAACATTAATTAAACGAAGCTGGGCCCTTAGAACCAATCGACAAGGGGCTTTTATGAGAATGGATCCATCTGAGTGGTGCCAAATCCCCAGTTCTCCAGGCTCTGTTACCGGGTAGAGAGCCAGCCACTCATAGTCAAACGACAGGAATTTGTCTGTCAATCATCTCCTGAATACCAAAGGCAGCTGATGCACGGCTCAGCACAGCACAAATCAAATGAATAATTCACCCAAAATACCCTCCTGTTCCACATTCAGTAGAATGTCACAGAAGGTAAATATTAACATTCCCTGTCGTTGACATCTTTCAATGCTCTGGTGATGGGCCGGAGGGCTGGAGGAAAGAGCTGTTTAGCCTGTTGGTAAACAGCATCAGCTCCTAGTTATGGCCCACGGTCAAATTATGGGCCACCGCTTGGTCTGCCAGCTGATGCTACTTAAGGCCAGGTTTCCACATTACTATGCTGTGTAGGATTAGAGTTGTGACTTGTAGAAGGTTGAACTTCCTACACAGCATAGTAATGTGGAAGCCTAGCATCAGCTGGCAGAACAAGCGGTGGCCCATAATTAGACCGTGGGCCATAACTAGGAGCTGTGTAGTGAGCTGAAAGTGTAGTATTTCAGTAATGTATTAGTGAAGAGCCCACATCACAGGCCTGGTTTAGCATAGCGTGAGAGAGTTGAGCTCTACGGACAGCTCAATCAGATCAGCAGTGTCAGCAAGACGGGGAGGAGGAGTTTGTGCTTGGGAGCGAGGTGTGATTGGGATAGAGAGTGTCGTTGCCGTCACGCTAGCTCTGTTGTGATGCAGCTCTCCAAGCTCCCCGAGCAGCCGTGCAATGAGATAATTACCTACACAATCTGACAAACTGAAACTACACAAATCCATTGCTGTCTGTTTGGGACGGGAGGACGGCGGCAAGCATACAGTACATCGCCCTTACCAGGTGTTTACTGCAATCAGATCACCATCCACAGTGTACACACAAACATGCTCATTCACACAGGCACACACACACACATATACTTTCCGCGGTTTGGCTCCGCTCCATGTGAATGTCCCAGAATAAGTCTGGATCAGGACTAACATTCCTGGAGGGCTGTCATGGCTACATCCCGTCATTACCAGAGCCATTATTACAATTACCTAGTGAGCAGCGCAGCGGGAATCACAACAGCACTCCACCATTTGCATGCAAATCATCATTCACAGTACTGTACTGCAGCTGGAGTGTTCTAGAGCTCCGACTGCCTCCTCTTCTATCCACTGTGTTTCATGAACATAATAGAAGACAGGAATCCATGTCAACAGTATATACACCCTGCACAGAACGCAGTACATGTTGAGGCTGCTCTCCTCCTAACTAGGTTATTTTATTTATTACAGTGTTACAGACCCAGTCAGCTATTTGTTACATGCGTTTTAAACGAATTGACTTATTCCGTTGAAACTAACCCCATTTAGCCGGTCTTATCAGGAAATCATGCATCTAAATCCATCTGCATGCAGGGCAGCACAGGGAATACTGATCACACACACACACACACACACACACACACACACACACACCTCCTTGAGGTTACTAACCTTTCCTTGAAGTCTATGAAGATCTTCCCCAGACCGTTGCCTCCGCTCACCATGTTGAGGTCGATGGCCCTCAGCAGAGCAAAGTGGACCTTAATCACATCCTGTATGGGGTACAGGACAACCACACTTCTTAACACAACCTGTACCATCAACACTGACACAAGGATCACTCTCATCATCACCAGCGTGTACTCACCTCCAGATTTACAAAGATGGCCCCCATGTCTTGTGAACTTAGAACTTGCTTCAGGGGAATCATATAATTCTGTACAAAACCAAAACAGCAGTAGTGAAATTCAAATACACAGGTAATTTGACCACGCAGTTGTTGCTGAGAATTTTCCTGCACCGCAGGAAATGCAAATTATCTCTATGATTTACATAAATAAACTGGAAAATGCACTCTAACACACGGTTACATTAACCGTATTGCACTTTTCATGTTGCCTACTTTCGGTCAGCTAATAGCCCAACCACCGATCAGTCAACATTATGGACTAAAAATGCAATTATTTTACGGTGATAATATCAGTCAAATTAAGATCCTACATCTTTACAGTAGAACTGTGCTTGACTCAAGCCGTTGGTATTGTAGATACATCGGTGGCAGTGTAAAGGTGTGACTAAAACACCGGTTCAATTCAATGGCATGCGCTAGGCACCAAGGAAAACAAGTCTCAAAACAGGCTTCGCCAGAACGTGATACTTCTCGGTGTTGCGAGCCTAATCCCTCTCTTAGACACAATGGACGCATGCGAGCCGTCCGTTGAGGGTGCCCATGACATGCGGGGAAAGTCGAACAATGCCTGTGTTTGCTAAACCGATGTCTACTGGGGCACACTTTCCCTGTTGTTTGACTAACGTCATTGTCTGCTTGTCACATTACATCATCTTAATGATAACAAATAGATCTATTAAAATGCAATGAAGAGATGACAGCTTTATTAACCCCAACTCAATCAAGCCCAAACAAGTCCTCTGATTATAACAAGGTGATTCTGGTTTAATTGGCTCAGCAAACACAACCACACCTTTCGTCTAATGGAACCAGTGGATATTATCGACAAGAATATATTTTTCATCATGGAGAAGCTGCTGTTTATCCGCTGATCTAAACATCATTTAAAACCTTGGGAGAACTGTGTGTGTGTGTGTGTGTGTGTGTGTGTGTGTGTGTGTGTGTGTGTGTGTGTGTGTGTGTGTGTGTGTGTGTGTGTGTGTGTGTGTGTGTGTGTGTGTGTGTGTGTGTGTGTGTGTGTGTGTGTGTGTGTGTGTGTGTGTGTGTGTGTGTGTGTGTGTGTGTGTGTGTGTGTGTGTGTGGGCGCGGGTGTATATCCATAGAGCCCTGGGGATCGGTCTCCTCCCATGGGACCGTGCCAATAATAAGCCCATCGACCTGCTCCATTGACATTTGTTCTCTCCAATGAACCTGCCAATCGCTGACATTTCCACACCGTCTGTGTGTTAGACACAGGAGACGTGACAAAACATACCTACTCTAGCAGAACGCTACAACCAACACTGATAGCCACCCACCCAGCGCACACACACAACTTCTCCCCACCTCCGTCCCTCACCCACCTTCTCAATGTCCTCCAGCGTCTTGTAGTACTTGGCCTCAGTCTCCTGGATCTCCACTAAGCAGCAGTTTCTCTTGTCGTCTTCTGTCATGCCCATTTTCTGTGGAGGTAATTAACGGCAGGAGAACTGATGCTGGGCTGTCATTCTGTCATTGTATGACACGTCACTGACAATGTAGTTCAAGTGGCTAATTGTCTAATGATGGGTCTCAAATGCATGGGGCTGCTATTTAGTCATGCTCTGACAAGGTCTTTATTACAAATCATATTGTACTGTACACATCCTGTTTACCATTATATACAATGTACAATACTCATCATCCAAATGGACTTCAACATCTGCCCGAATTCATGAGGTAACAAGGACACATGAAGGACGCAATGTATTTCCCCTTTGAGTTTCAGCTGCCAATAGGGAGTTGTGAAACAGAACAGAGCCCGCCCCCAGAGGCCCCGCAGAACTGCATCCAAACCCCTCAATGGGAATTTGATGGGCATTTTTAATGAAATGATCCCAATTCTCCCTCCTCACTGCACTCCTACATGATCCAATAGAATATGATACTTCTGATGAACTGTAATCGCTGGGACCAGGTTGTGAAACGCGAGCTGATTGTCCGTGTTGTGGGAAAGCGGTGACATAAACACTGGACCCGAGGCTTTGTATGAGTTGACTGCTGGCTGGCTGGCTTGCTCATGGCCAAGTGCTAATGAACATCTGTGTATGTAGCTCTGTATCAGGGGAACATCTGGGGCCAGCCACAGAGCAGAGGAGAGCAGAGACAAGCCGGGGAGCGGGGAACGGCCAAGGCAAATGCAGCCGCCCGCCACATCCAGACTTATTTAGCCACGCAAACAGGCCCGCCATTAGGGAAAGGAGGAGAACGAGGACAGGGAAAACAAACAGAGGAACACAGAGCATTACTCATAGGGCCTACGGCTGGGGGGGTGGCGGGGAGAGGAGTGGGAGGCTGGCTCGCCTAACAGCATCAGATCAGTGAATCACAACGCAATGAAAAACTGAGAGACAGTTGAAAAATATGTAGAAATAAAAAACATCTGTGAATTATAATACGTGCAAAAATCTGTGACATCATCTCCGTCTCAATTGTCTGTCAACAGTCTTGGTTGTTGTGTTGAGAGGAGTATTCATTCTGAGAGGAGTATTCATCTGGAACCGGGCTGAATGTTAATGAGCAGTTCTGATAATACAATAGGGGGATAATCAAGTCAAACCACAGCCAATTAGAGACTCCCAGGCACGGATCCAGCTGGGTAATAGAAAACAACCACCCAACCAGGGATCACCGCTACAGAGCTGCCATAGGAACTGATGACAGCAGTGTTTTATTGAGAGTCTGTATCGGGGTTTTGATCTGGCATGTGGCGGCTTTTGATGATGTCATACAGAGAGACTGTCATGTTGTTGACGGTGATATGTTGACGTCACACTGAGTCACACACACATAGGGGCAGATAGGGTGTCCCTTGACATGTGCTGTGCTGTAGGTCATTGATCTGAGGGGAAGGGGGTTGTGGGACACGTCCGTTTCAGACAGACTGTTGAATAGAGCCGGATGACAGATTGGTGAGTCAGGGCACTTACCTGCATGTATCTGATCTGCAGCGTCAGGAAGGGAAAACACAGCAGATGAGCAGGGCAGAACACACACCGACAGATAGATAGCATCATAGGTCAGACAGGTCACACACACACAGAGACAGACACACCCATGCACCCGGATAAAGAGACACGCAGAGAATGACATAAACACAAGTCAACACAAAGCTCTCACCATGGGTTGTCGTACTTCCACCTTGATGATGTCCTCGTAGATGTCATCTCCATCATCCTCACAGGGAACACAGTCGTAGATGTCATCCTCTCCCACGTCATGCTCACTGGGGAACACACACACACACAGTCAGTTATCCAATTTCAATTTCCTTTGAAAGGGTAGGCACTTAACACTGAAGGTTAACCACAACATTGAAATCAGATTTGGCACTTGACACTTAGTTGAGTGCTAAAGTCACTGTTGGTTCCCATTAGCCATCATCAGCAGTGTTGAGGAGTCAGGCAGTCAGGCCACAGTGGTGGTCTATGTCTGTTTCAACCACACTTCACACTGAGGACTCTTCACAACAACTCCACAAACATGCCTCTCTACCGTACCAAGCCTCTTTACTATCAGAGGTTGAGGGTTAGCCCAGTAGATAACAATGAGGTGAGATCCAATTAAGGGCTGAAACAGTACAGATCATGGCAAACAACAGAAAAGCATGAGTTGAAAAGCATTTCTGTGCATTAACTATGGGGGGAGTTGTGTTCATTAACTATGGGGGCAGTTGTGTTCATTAACTATGGGTGGAGATGTGTTCATTAACTATGGGGGGAGTTGTGTTCATTAACTATGGGGGGTGTTGTGTTCATAAACTATGGGGGGAGTTGTGTTCATTAACTATGGGGGGGGGTTGTGTTCATTAACTGTGGAGGGGGTGTTGTGTTCATTAACTATGGGGGGAGTTGTGTTCATTAACTATAGGGGGAGATGTGTTCATTAACTATGGGGGGAGTTGTGTTCATTAATTATGGGGGTGTTGTGTTCATTAACTATGGGGGGAGTTGTGTTCATTAACTATGGGGGGGTTGTGTTCATTAACTATGGGGGTGTTGTGTTCATTAACTATGGGGGGAGTTGTGCGCATTAACTATGGGGAGAGTTGTGTTCACTAACTATGGGGGGGAGTTGTGTTCATTAACTACGGGGGGGTTGTGTTCATTAACTACGGGGGGGGGTGCATTAACTACGGGGGGAGTTGTGGGCATTAACTACAGGGGGGAGTTGTGGGCATTAACTACATGGGGAGGGATTGTGGGCTTTAAATACAGGGGGGGAGTTGTGGGCATTAACTACATGGGGAGGGGTTGTGGGCATTAACTATGGGGGGAGTTGTGTTCATTAACTATGGGGGGGGGGAGTTGTGGGCATTAACTACAGGAGGGGGAGTTGTGGGCATTAACTACGGGAGGGGGAGTTGTGGGCATTAACTACGGGAGGGAGTTGTGTTCATTAACTATGTGGGGAGTTGTGTGCATGAATTATGAGCAGAGTTGTGTTCATTAACTATGGGGGGAGTTGTGTGCATTAACTATGGGGAGGAGATGTATGCATTAACTATGGGGGGGTTGTGTTCATTAACTATGGGGGGAGTTGTGTTCATTAACTATGGGGGAGTTGTGTTCATTAACTATGGGGGGAATTGTGTGCATTAACTATGGGGGAGTTGTGTTCATTAACTATGGGGGGGGAGTTGTGTGCATTAACTATGGGGGAAGTTGTGTGCATTAAAAATGGGGGGAGTGAGTTGTGTGTATTAACTATGGGGGGGATATATGTTCATTAACTATGGGGGGCGTTGTGTTCATTAACTATGGGGGGAGGTATATGTTCATTAACTATGGGGGGAGTTGTGTGCATTAACTATGGGGAGGAGTTGTATGCATTAACTATGGGGGTGTTGTGTCCATTAACTATTGGGGGAGGTCTGTTCATTAACTATGGGGGGAGTTGTGTTCATTAACATTGGGGGGAGTTGTGTTCATTAACTATGGGGGGGAGTTGTGTTCATTAACTATGGGGGGAGTTGTGTTCATTAACTATGGGGGGGTGTTGTGTTCATTAACTATGGGGGCAGTTGTGTTCATTAACTATGGGTGGAGATGTGTTCATTAACTATGGGGGGAGTTGTGTTCATTAACTATGGGGGTGTTGTGTTCATAAACTATGGGGGGAGTTGTGTTCATTAACTATGGGGGGGTTGTGTTCATTAACTGTGGAGGGTGTTGTGTTCATTAACTATGGGGGGAGTTGTGCGCATTAACTATGGGGGAGAGTTGTGTTCACTAACTATGGGGGGAGTTGTGTTCTCTAACTATGGGGGGAGTTGTGTTCACTAACTATGGGGGGAGTTGTGTTCACTAACTATGGGGGGAGTTGTGTTCATTAACTATGGGGGAGTTGTGTTCATTAACTATGGGGGGAGTTGTGTTCACTAACTATGGGGGGAGTTGTGTTAACTAACTATGGGGGGAGTTGTGTTTACTAAATATGGGGGGAGTTATGTTCACTAACTATGGGGGGAGTTGGCTTCACTAACTATGGGGGAGTTGTGTTCACTAACTATGGGGGGAGTTGTGTTCACTAACTATGGGGGGGAGTTGTGTTCACTAACTATGGGGGGAGTTGTGTTCACTAACTATGGGGGGAGTTGTGTTCACTAACTATGGGGGGAGTTGTGTTCACTAACTATGGGGGGGAGTTGTGTTCACTAACTATGGGGGGAGTTGTGTTCACTAACTGTGGGGGAATTGTGTTCATTAACTATGAGGGGGAGTTGTGTTCATTAACTATGGGGGGAGTTGTGTTCATTAACTATGGGGGGAGTTGTGTTCATTAACTATGTGGGGGAGTTGTGTTCATTAACTATGGGGGGGAGTTGTGTTCATTAACTATGGGGGGGAGTTGTGTTCATTAACTATGGGGGGAGTTGTGTGGATTAACTCTGGGGGTTGTGTTCATTAACTATGGGGGAGTTGTGTTCACTAACTATGGGGGGTTGTGTTCACTAACTATGGGGGGAGTTGTGTTTACTAAATATGGGGGGATTTATGTTCACTAACTATGGGGGAGTTGGCTTCACTAACTATGGGGGGAGTTGTGTTCACCAACTATGGGGGAGTTGTGTTCACTAACTATGGGGGGAGTTGTGTTCACTAACTATGGGGGAGTTGTGTTCACTAACTATGGGGGGAGTTGTGTTCACTAACTATGGGGGGAGTTGTGTTCACTAACTATGCGGGGTTGTGTTCATTAACTATGGGGGGAGTTGTGTTCACTAACTGTGGGGGAATTGTGTTCATTAACTATGGGGGAATTGTGTTCATTACCTATGGGGGGAGTTGTGTTAATTAACTATGCGGGGTTGTGTTCATTAACTATGGGTGGGGGGGGTTGTGTGCATTAACTATGGGGGGTTGTGTTCATTAACTATGGAGTTGGGGGGGGTTCATGTGTAAGTGCCATTTAGCAGACAGTCTTATCCAAGAAACCTACAGTCATTCATGCATTTTACATATGCGTGGTTCCGGGAATCAAACTCATTACACTGGCGTTACAAGCGACATGCTCTACCAACTGAGCTACAAAGGACCAGTGTGTGTGTGTGTGTGTGTGTGTGTGTGTGTTTATGTAAGTGTGAAACAGAAGGGACCCAGTGACCTCCCTAGAAGCTTCAGCGAACATTCAAGAATGGAGACGAGATCAAATCAGCACCCGGCGAGGAGGCACTCGGTTCCACGTGTGCCTCCTCACCCCAGTGACAGCATCAGTGGCATCCATCAGCCCACACTCTGCCATCGTCCTCTGGGGCACACACAGTCTCGTCTCAGCCTCGACCATCTTAAACCAGCCTGACAACCACACAAGGTGTCCTTCCCTTCCCATGACTAAACCACTTCTCCCTCAGACGGGAACAGTCAGGAACACACAGCTAGTTATATGCTGTGCTGGTTCTATGGTTTCATGGCCGTGACGGGTTCCACCAGCACAGGCAGACGGCTCACCTTAGACCACCACAGAGAGCTCCCTCAAACCACCCTCCCCCTCACGTTCACTCCCTCTCTCTCTGTTTTAGCCACATCTGAAGCCTCTGTCGAACATCAAAACAACATTCTATGCCAATTCTCGCCTCCAGGAAACACGGAAATCCTGAAAGGCTCAAAGCTGTTTCTTCCCTTCAGCCATTTTCTGAGGACAAAAGATAACACAAAGCAAAGTGATTTGCACGCCTGCCCCAGGCATTGTAGGAATGTGGTTAGTTTGACTGTTAAATACAGCATAACAGAGGGAATAAAAGGCAGTGGTCTCATGAATATATGTTTTTCCATTGAAACTCATTAGTTCCACAACATTTCTGGAGTTGTCTACCTACTATACTGTATATATAATAACTCTCAGACGTGTTACTCCGTGACCTGGAGGATAATGGAAAGTGGGGAGACAGATTCTATTGGTTTTGGACCATACTGACTGAATTACCATTAATTAGTAGAGATGCCAGAAATGCACATGCCCTGACTGTGTCTCTCTGTGTGTGTGTGTGTGTGTGTGTGTGTGTGTGTGTGTGTGTGTGTGTGTGTGTGTGTGTGTGTGTGTGTGTGTGTGTGTGTGTGTGTGTGTGTGTGTGTGTGTACAGGCTGGCTGAGACTGTGGTGCAGTGTGACCTCCAGGCTCTCTATCTCCTCCCCCTCTTACTGTACATCCCTAGAACTCTTCCCCCTCTTACTGTACATCCCTAGAACTCCTGCCCCTCTTACTGAACATCCCTAGAACTCCTCCCCCTCTTACTGAACATCCCTAGAACTCCTCCCCCTCTTACTGTACATCCCGAGAACTCCTCCTCCTCTTACAGTACATCCCTAGAACTCCTCCCCCTCTTACTGTACATCCGTAGAACTCCTACCCCTCTTACTGTACATCCCTAGAACTCCTCCCCCTCTTACTGTACATCCCTAGAAGTCCTCCCCCTCTTAATGTACATCCCTAGAACTCCTCCCCCTCTTACTGTACATCACTAAATGTGCACTGCCGCTTAAACTCAATGACATCCTTTGCCCCTAGAAAAGTTGTAATCAATGTGTCAATCTTCTCATTTTCATTCTTGTGACATGTAAAGGTCACTCAGTTTGGAGCGTTTCCATATGACCATATCACCACAGCAGAACAGTCTTTTCCATATTACCATATCACCACAGTAGAACAGTCTTTTCCATATGACCATATCACCACAGTAGAACAGTCTTTTCCATATGACCATATCACCACAGTAGAACAGTCTTTTCCATATGACCATACTACTACAGTAGAACAGTCTTTTCCATATGACCATACTACCACAGTAGAACAGTCTTTTCCATATTACCATATCACCACAGTAGAACAGTCTTTTCCATATGACCATATCACCACAGTAGAACAGTCTTTTCCATATGACCATACTACTACAGTAGAACAGTCTTTTCCATATGACCATACTACCACAGTAGAACAGTCTTTTCCATATGACCATATCACCACAGTAGAACAGTCTTTTCCATATGACCATACTACTACAGTAGAACAGTCTTTTCCATATGACCATACTACCACAGTAGAACAGTCTTTTCCATATGACCATATCACCACAGTAGAACAGTCTTTTCCATATTACCATACTACCACAGCAGAACAGTCTTTTCCATATGACCATACTACTACAGTAGAACAGTCTTTTCCATATGACCATACTACCACAGTAGAACAGTCTTTTCCATATGACCATATCACCACAGTAGAACAGTCTTTTCCATATGACCATACTACCACAGCAGAACAGTCTTTTCCATATTACCATACTACTACAGTAGAACAGTCTTTTCCATATGACCATACTACTACAGTAGAACAGTCTTTTCCATATGACCATATCACCACAGTAGAACAGTCTTCTCCATATGACCATACTACCACAGTAGAACAGTCTTTTCCATATGACCATACTACTACAGTAGAACAGTCTTTTCCATATGACCATACTACTACAGTAGAACAGTCTTTTCCATATGACCATACTACTACAGGAGAACAGTCTTTTCCATATGACCATACTACTACAGTAGAACAGTCTTTTCCATATCACCATACCACCACAGCAGAACAGTCTTTTCCATATGACCATACTACTACAGTAGAACAGTCTTTTCCATATGACCATACTACCACAGTAGAACAGTCTTTTCCATATTACCATACTACTACAGTAGAACAGTCTTTTCCATATGACCATACTACTACAGGAGAACAGTCTTTTCCATATGACCATACTACTACAGTAGAACAGTCTTTTCCATATCACCATACCACCACAGCAGAACAGTCTTTTCCATATGACCATACTACTACAGTAGAACAGTCTTTTCCATATGACCATACTACTACAGTAGAGCAGTCTTTTCCATATTACCATACTACTACAGTAGAGCTAACTATTTTCCATATGACCATACTACTACAGTAGAACAGTCTTTTCCATATGACCATACTACTACAGTAGAACAGTCTTTTCCATATGATCATACTACCACAGTAGAACAGTCTTTTCCATATCACCATACCACCACAGCAGAACAGTCTTTTCCATATGACCATACTACTACAGTAGAACAGTCTTTTCCATATGACCATACTACCACAGTAGAGCAGTCTTTTCCATATTACCATACTACTACAGTAGAGCTAACTATTTTCCATATGACCATACTACTACAGTAGAGCAGTCTTTTCCATATGACCATACTACCACAGTAGAACAGTCTTTTCCATATGACCATACTACTACAGTAGAACAGTCTTTTCCATATGACCATACTACTACAGTAGAACAGTCTTTTCCATATGACCATACTACTACAGTAGAACAGTCTTTTCCATATGATCATACTACTACAGGAGAACAGTCTTTTCCATATGACCATACTACTACAGGAGAACAGTATTTTCCATATGACCATACTACTACAGTAGAGCTAACTATTTTCCATATGACCATACTACTACAGTAGAGCTAACTATTTTCCATATGACCATACTACTACAGTAGAGCTAAATATTTTCCATATGACCATACTACTACAGTAGAACAGTCTTTTCCATATGACCATACTACTACAGTAGAACAGTCTTTTCCATATGACCATACTACTACAGTAGAACAGTCTTTTCCATATGACCATACTACTACAGTAGAGCAGTCTTTTCCATATGACCATACTACTACAGGAGAACAGTCTTTTCCATATGACCATACTACTACAGTAGAACAGTCTTTTCCATATGACCATACTACTACAGTAGAACAGTCTTTTCCATATGACCATACTACTACAGTAGAGCAGTCTTTTCCATATGACCATACTACTACAGGAGAACAGTCTTTTCCATATGACCATACTACTACAGTAGAGCAGTCTTCTCCATATGACCATACTACTACAGTAGAGCTAACTATTTTCCATATGACCATACTACTACAGGAGAACAGTCTTTTCCATATGACCATACTACTACAGTAGAGCTAACTATTTTCCATATGACCATACTACTACAGGAGAACAGTATTTTCCATATGACCATACTACTACAGTAGAGCAGTCTTTTCCATATGACCATACTACTAAAGTAGAGCTAACTATTTTCCATATGACCATACTACTACAGTAGAACAGTCTTTTCCATATGACCATACTACTACAGGAGAACAGTCTTTTCCATATGACCATACTACTACAGTAGAACAGTCTTCTCCATATGACCATACTACTACAGTAGAACAGTCTTCTCCATATGACCATACTACTACAGTAGAACAGTCTTTTCCATATGACCATACTACTACAGTAGAACAGTCTTCTCCATATGACCATACTACTACAGGAGAACAGTCTTTTCCATATGACCATACTACCACAGTAGAACAGTCTTTTTGATATGACCATACTACCACAGTAGAACAGTCTTTTTGATATGACCATACTACTACAGTAGAACAGTCTTTTTGATATGACCATACTACTACAGTAGAACAGTCTTTTTGATATGACCATACTACCACAGTAGAACAGTCTTTTTGATATGACCATACTACCACAGTAGAACCGTCTTTTTGATATGACCATACTACTACAGTAGAACAGTCTTTTGATATGACCATACTACCACAGTAGAACAGTCTTTTTGATATGACCATACTACCACAGTAGAACAGTCTTTTTGATATGACCATACTACTACAGTAGAACAGTCTTTTGATATGACCATACTACCACAGTAGAACAGTCTTTTTGATATGACCATACTACCACAGTAGAACAGTCTTTTTGATATGACCATACTACTACAGTAGAACAGTCTTTTCCATATGACCATACTACCACAGTAGAACAGTCTTTTTGATATGACCATACTACCACAGTAGAACAGTCTTTTTGATATGACCATACTACTACAGTAGAACAGTCTTTTTGATATGACCATACTACCACAGTAGAACAGTCTTTTTGATATGACCATACTACTACAGTAGAACAGTCTTTTTGATATGACCATACTACTACAGTAGAACAGTCTTTTTCATATTATCATACCACCACAGCAGAACAGTCTTTTTGATATGACCATACTACCACAGTAGAACAGTCTTTTTGATATGACCATACTACTACAGTAGAACAGTCTTTTTGATATGACCACACTACTACAGTAGAACAGTCTTTTTCATATTATCATACCACCACAGTAGAACTATTTTTCACACTCCCAACATCTAGTTATATTGTCAGGATTGTGAGAGTTAATATTGCTATCAAACAGTTATATTTTGTATTCCAAGGTGAGAGTGAATTGTTACCTTGTTGCTCTGAAAAGGTTAATAGCAAACAAAGACGTCTTTCCTATACTCTGGAATTAATAGCATATGACAAAAATGTAATCTCATGTGATGCATTGTGGGCTTGGTTACCTCTGACTTCCCTCATTTCCCACCTAACGGTAACGTGGTACCTTTGTGGCTGGCTGAATAGAGAAAACAGAGTATTAAAGGAGAAGAAAAAGAAAGAACGTGACCACCTCAATCTAATATTCATGATGGTCCTTCTCCTTGTGTGGGACTGGTTTGAACTTTTAATTGAGGTGATGTGGTGTCACTCTCAGTGATGTGATTCCTGTTCCGTCATTAGGAGGATGTGACTGCATACAGAGAGGAATTCTGGCACAGCACACTACTGCCATGTCTGAGCTACCCATCCCAGAGTGCATTCTGTTCTGAAGGCACTCATGACCCCACAGAGATACGTGTCGAGGGAATGGGCAATATTTCGGAAGAAATCCCATTCTTGCCCAGAACCCTAAAGACAGGCATTAGCTGAATGATGGTTAGTGCAGTGATCTGTCTATGAACTGTACGGGATGTTGTGAGGAGGAGCAAGAGGAACTAGCTCCTGGGGGGGGGATCTGTGTGGATGGGGTTGAGGGCAAGTGCTTGGAGTATGTGTGCAAAATAGCGTGAGTAACATATCTGATGGGGAGACATAGAATTAGAAAGTGGAATGGACATATTTGTAAAAGGGTTTAGATGAGTGTGGATGCATGTGTGTGTATGTGTGTGTATGTGTGTGTATGTGTGCGAGTGTGTGTTCACGCATGAGTGTCTGTACAAGAGATGTGATAGTGTCTGTACAAGATACATGATAGTGTCTGTACAAGAGATATGATAGTGTCTGTACAAGAGATATGATAGTGTCTGTACAAGAGATATGATAGTGTCTGTACAAGAGATGTGATAGTGTCTGTACAAGAGATATGATAGTGTCTGTACAAGAGATATGATAGTGTCTGTACAAGAGATATGATAGTGTCTGTACAAGAGATGTGATAGTGTCTGTACAAGAGATGTGATAGTGTCTGTACAAGAGATGTGATAGTGTCTGTACAAGAGATGTGATAGTGTCTGTACAAGAGATGTGATAGTGTCTGTACAAGAGATATGATAGTGTCTGTACAAGAGATATGATAGTGTCTGTACAAGAGATATGATAGTGTTTGTACAAGAGATATGATAGTGTCTGTACAAGAGATGTGATAGTGTCTGTACAAGAGATATGATAGTGTCTGTACAAGAGATATGATAGTGTCTGTACAAGAGATATGATAGTGTCTGTACAAGAGATATGATAGTGTCTGTACAAGAGATATGATAGTGTCTGTACAAGATACATGATAGTGTCTGTACAAGAGATATGATAGTGTCTGTACAAGAGATATGATAGTGTCTGTACAAGAGATATGATAGTGTCTGTATAAGAGATATGATAGTGTCTGTACAAGAGATATGATAGTGTCTGTACAAGAGATATGATAGTGTCTGTACAAGAGATATGATAGTGTCTGTACAAGAGATATGATAGTGTCTGTACAAGAGATATGATAGTGTCTGTACAAGAGATATGATAGTGTCTGTACAAGAGATATGATAGTGTCTGTACAAGAGATATGATAGTGTGTGCTTTCTGCTCTGCTCCTCTCCTCAGGAATCCTGATTACACAGTGCCGTTTCAGAGGTCCAGCCTGTTAGCACGCAACGGTCCTTGTGGCCTCTGCTCTTCTGCTCTCACTATGAGGTCAGAGGGGAGGAATCACTGGAGGGGACTTTCATCCAAGGCTACATATGGCCCTCCAGGCCCTCTGGGTTACTGGTTTCCAGTAATTAGAACGAACATACTGCAGTGATTACAGTTGTCAACGTAATCATACAGATATCTCGGCTCGGAGAGTGAGGTTGTGAGGTTGAATGAGGTTTTAATGTTATGCTACATAAAGCTACATATGAAATCACACGCCTGGACATTGACCAGGGCGCTACAGCGAGCCAGGCTGCTCCATGTCGGCTTGGCAAAAGTCTGACCACCACCTGGTAAAGGGTCCCTTCAGGCTTTGACTTGTAAGATCCTGAGATTAGAGATTAGAGATTTTGAAATAGATCCAATGGAAGTAGTACAGTCACATTTCACATGAGTGTGCAGTGTTGTAGAGCTGCATCTTTGCTGAGCGAAAAGTCAACTTTATGCGAGCTTCCACTCTCTTTCTGTCTCTGCAGAGTGTGCAGACCAAATCCAATGGAAGGTCATTCTGAATTCCACCACCAGGCTGGGGATGCAATTACTGACCAATGTGTGTGTGTGTGCAACTGTAGAAAAGTGGATTTAAATAGCCAGAGACATATGACTGGGGGCAGCATATTAGTAAGCTAATGGATAAATAAACAGATTTAGTTTGGGTGGAAACATCCTGCTTCTCTTCTCTTTCTGATGCAGTCAGTTTTGGGAAAATAAAGCACTTTCTTTCTCATGAAGTTAGAGAGGTTTCTGCCATACCATCTTGTTAGCTGTGACTATATCAACTCTCAGAGACCGTCAAAATATTGAGCAGGCATCTGTGAGGGCTATTTCAAGGCAGTGTTCCAATCCTCTTCTTTAGAACTTCTCTGTGCTGGTAGATGCCAACTTTCTCTATACAGAGCAAACCTCAGGACACTTTTCTCCATCAAAAAACGGTTTAGGCGGTGGGCGTGGCGGGGGGGCGTGGTAACGGGTGTGGTCGGCCTGTCGGTGCGGCTGGATATTAGAGAACATTTTAGATAGCCTGGTGGTTGAAAGTGTTGGGCCAGTAGCCGAAAGGTCACTTGTTTGAATCCATGAGCCGGCAAGGTGGAAAAATCTGCTGTTCTGCAAGGCAGTTAAGCCCAACAACAACTGCTTCCAGGGCGCTGTGTCTATTAAGGCAGCCCCCCGCAGCTCTCTAACTCAGAGGGGTGGGGTCAAGTGCGGAAGACACTTTTCGGTTGAATGCATTCAGTTGTGCAATGACTAGGCATCCCCTTGCCATCTTGGCAGTGTGGTGTAAAGAAATGTTTGAATATTTAAACCAATTTCCTGCAATTCTACACATTTCTCCAGAGAATTGAGAGAAAATGTTTCAGTTTTACAGCTAATTCCCTGCAATTTTACACATTTTGCAATGGAGATGAGAGAAAATGTTTCAGTTTTAAAGTGAATTTCCTGCAACTATAAGCATTTTGACATAGTTAATGCTGTGTTCTTTTGCTCAAACATAATAAACATAACAAAATCAATACTGCTAAATTCATTGTTTTGGGAATGTTCAATTCTCCCTGACCGCCTAGCATTGTTAGTTCTCAAAGCTTATATTATAGAATACGTAAGACCTATTTATTTTCTACATACTTTATATCAGGTTATAGTTGATTAGGTTTACACTCAAAGTGTTTTTCCAACCCGAAATGCTTGGACGGGCCGCTAAAAAGGGCAAAAAAATGCCTGAACCTGAATTCTCCTTCGAGCTCTTTTGTAGGTAGGCCTTCCCCAGCTTCTCCCAACACTACCAGACTGTCATGAGCGGATGGATACAGTCAAGTTGATAGTGATGACGTGAACGGGAAGCCCAGACAAGGTGACATTGTCCAGGCTTGACTTGAGATAAGATAAGGATGAGTAGTTGGACAAAGAGCAACACATGGAGACAGCACCACCCTCATGGGCTCCTTCTGTAATCAACAGGGGAAATCTCCTATAAAACAGGACTAACCTCATGCCCACCTGGTGGGTGGGTGCTTAGACATGTTTAATATTTGTCAAAAATACATACAAAAATACATATAATATATATATATATATACAGTGGGGCAAAAAAGTATTTAGTCAGCCACCAATTGTGCAAGTTCTCCCACTTAAAAAGATGAGAGAGGCCTGTAATTTTCATCATAGGTACACTTCAACTATGACAGACAAAATTTTAAAAAAAATCCAGAAAATCACATTGTAAGATTTTTTTAATGAAATTATTTGCAAATTATGGTGGAAAATAAGTATTTGGTACCTGTCTAATTCCCTTCATCTACACTGATTGAAGTGGATTTAACAGGTGGCATCAATAAGGGATCATAGCTTTCACCTGCATTCACCTGGTCAGTCTATGTCATGGAAAGAGAGTTCCTAATGTTTTGTATACTCAGTGAGTGTCCTATATCTGCCTTTATATTTGACCTCCCAGGGATACAGTCTATGGATCTTGTGGGGCCGCAGAGGATAGGTTACATGTGATGTCTCAACACTATTCTTTACATTCCCTAAATGCTCACCAATTACTCTGTGAAATATATAGACTGAGTGATAAAACGATCCTCTGTAACCAGGTTTCCATCAAACCTTTTTATGCGAGTAAAGTACATGTGTCACGACGAGTCTGAAAACTTTTCAAATGTTGACAAAACAAAACGCGCGAGACATGGTGGGATCTTTGTGTGTCTGTAAAACTAATTATGCGAGAAATGATGGTGGAAATGCTTCTTTGTGCAATTATTGATATAACATAATATTGATATAACATAATATTGATATAACAACCATCATATCAAAGTAAAGTTGGGAGTCACATCTTGGGATGACATGTGTGGTCCTCCCACTACGACTCAGGAAAACACGGCAGTTCAATGATGATGAACTTCACAGGGTGGTGACAGAGCTTCATGCTCCTTTCAACAAATATCCAGGGTCTTATTCTGGTGACATGGCGATCGATGCCTGGCTTCCATTGGACAAATAAAATGCTGCAATTCATCCATAATAATCTCATCATGCAGACTATACCCGCACTGAATCTGTACGCTGTTGTCTAGAGCGCAGGTGTCACTAGCAGAGTGGGATCGTTCACTATTACAACGCCACTTTGTAACACAACCATCAGCAGAGTTGAAAATGAGATTTGTTTTATTGGGGACATGGGATTTAAACTGCCATAGCTAATTTTATGTGCACTACGTCATCACGGACAGGCCTTTTATGTGCACTACATCATCACACACAGCCTTTTATGTGCACTACGTCATCACACACAGCCTTTTATGTGCACTACGTCATCACCCACAGTCTTTTATGTGCACTACGTCATCACGGACAGGCCTTTTATGTGCACTACGTCATCACGGACAGGCCTTTTATGTGCACTACATCATCACACACAGCCTTTTATGTGCACTACGTCATCACACACAGCCTTTTATGTGCACTACGTTATCACCCACAGTCTTTTATGTGCACTACGTCATCACCCACAGTCTTTTATGTGCACTACGTCATCACACACAGCCTTTTATGTGCACTACGTCATCACACACATTCTTTTATGTGCACTACGTCATCACCCACAGTCTTTTATGTGCACTACGTCATCACACACAGTCTTTTATGTGCACTACGTCATCACACACAGTCTTTTATGTGCACTACGTCATCACACACAGCCTTTTATGTGCACTACGTCATCACACACAGTCTTTAATGTGCACTACGTCATCACGCACAGTCTTTTATGTGCACTACGTCATCACACACAGTCTTTAATGTGCACTACGTCATCACGCACAGTCTTTAATGTGCACTACGTCATCACACACAGTCTTTAATGTGCACTACGTCATCACGGACAGCCTTTTATGTGCACTACGTCATCACACACAGTCTTTAATGTGCACTACGTCATCACGCACAGTCTTTTATGTGCACTACGTCATCACACACAGTCTTTTATGTGCACTACGTGATCACACACAGTCTTTTATGTGCACTACGTCATCACACACAGTCTTTAATGTGCACTACGTCATCACGCACAGTCTTTTATGTGCACTACGTCATCACACACAGTCTTTTATGTGCACTACGTCATCACACACAGTCTTATGTGCACTACGTCATCACACACAGTCTTTAATGTGCACTACGTCATCACGCACAGTCTTTTATGTGCACTACGTCATCACACACAGTCTTTTATGTGCACTACGTCATCACACACAGTCTTTAATGTGCACTACGTCATCACGGACAGCCTTTTATGTGCACTACGTCATCACACACAGTCTTTAATGTGCACTACGTCATCACGCACAGTCTTTAATGTGCACTACGTCATCACGCACAGTCTTTTATGTGCACTACGTCATCACACACAGTCTTTTATGTGCACTACGTCATCACACACAGTCTTTAATGTGCACTACGTCATCACGGACAGCCTTTTATGTGCACTACGTCATCACACACAGTCTTTTATGTGCACTACGTCATCACGCACAGTCTTTTATGTGCACTACGTCATCACACACAGTCTTTTATGTGCACTACGTCATCACACACAGCCTTTTATGTGCACTACGTCATCACACACAGCCTTTTATCAACAACAAGTCTTTTTAATGGAAACACATATCTGCTGGGGAAATGTGCATATTGTGAATTTTAGAATATGTGCATGAAATACTGTCACCAATTGGATAGAAGCCTAGTTTGTGACATCATCTGTAACACAGAACTCTTTGGTTCTAACTTTACAGTACATTGACTTGTCAGCTTTGAATCGGACTTCCCATCAAAGAGTGATAGTAATATACTGTTGTTGTCGAGATGAAAAGCCTTTCTGACATTATTGCTTCTCAATCTGAATATTGTCATTCAGAGAAAAATAGTCCTATGGCCACTGCACCCGATCGGCCGCATTTCATGCTTTGTCAACTTCAGGATGGACTAACTGCACTGCGAAGCACTACTCAGAGTTGACATTACAGAGCCTTAGGCAGGAAGCACTACTCAGAGTTAACATTACAGAGCCATAGGCAGGAAGCACTACTCAGAGTTGACATTACAGAGCCATAGGCAGGAAGCACCACTCAGAGTTGACATTACAGAGCCATAGGCAGGAAGCACTACTCAGAGTTGACATTACAGAGCCTTAGGCAGGAAGCACTACTCAGAGTTGACATTACAGAGCCTTAGGCAGGAAGCACCACTCAGAGTTGACATTACAGAGCCTTAGGCAGGAAGCACCACTCAGAGTTGACATTACAGAGCATTAGGCAGGAAGCACTACTCAGAGTTGACATTACAGAGCCTTAGGCAGGAAGCACTACTCAGAGTTGACATTACAGAGCCTTAGGCAGGAAGCACCACTCAGAGTTGACATTACAGAGCATTAGGCAGGAAGCACTACTCAGAGTTGACATTACAGAGCCTTAGGCAGGAAGCACCACTCAGAGTTGACATTACAGAGCCTTAGGCAGGAAGCACCACTCAGAGTTGACATTACAGAGCCTTAGGCAGGAAGCACTACTCAGAGTTGACATTACAGAGCCTTAGGCAGGAAGCACTACTCAGAGTTGACATTACAGAGCCTTAGGCAGGAAGCACCACTCAGAGTTGACATTACAGAGCCATAGGCAGGAAGCACCACTCAGAGTTGACATTACAGAGCCTTAGGCAGGAAGCACTACTCAGAGTTGACATTACAGAGCCATAGGCAGGAAGCAGTGCTAAGGTTGAGAAGATTAACCTGAGAGACCTCATTAAGGAGACTCTGCCTCAGGTAAACATACTTATGCATGCGCAGATACACACACAAACACACACACAAACGCACCAGAGTCGCTTTACATGAACTCAAATATATATATATGTTGTATGAGGTGCATCAGCCTCATGTGGTCTTGTATCTTTCACTATAATCACTAGCAGAATTCTTGTTTGAAGAGTTTTTTTTTAAACCCACTGATCCACTGGCAAAATCACTCCCTCCTTTCACTCACACTCATCTTAAATCAACCGTACATCAATAGAGGTGAGACAAAGAGCAGGTTCACACTGAAGTAAGAGGCTAAGGCCCAACCCTTCTGGAATGAATGGCTGTAGGCTCCAGGCAGGTCAGAGAAGGTGTTTTGCCCCAACAGGTTATCAGAGAGAGAGAGAGGTTGGGTTATAGGGCAGGGGGTGAAAGGGTAAAGGACAAACTAAAGGATATGTCATCAAAGCAGACACCTCTGGCTGCCTGCAACACCACTAAAGGTAAAACATCACAGGACCATCACAGTAATGCATCACAGGACCATCACAGTAATGCACCACAGGACCATCACAGTAATGCATCACAGGACCATCACAGTAATGCACCACAGGACCATCACAGTAATGCACCACAGGACCATCACAGTAATGCATCACAGGACCATCACAGTAATGCACCACAGGACCATCACAGTAATGCACCACAGGACCATCACTGTAATGCACCACAGGACCATCACAGTAATGCATCACAGGACCATCACAGTAATGCACCACAGGACCATCACAGTAATGCATCACAGGACCACCACAGTAATGCATCACAGGACCATCACAGTAATGCATCACAGGACCATCACAGTAATGCATCACAGGACCATCACAGTAATGCATCACAGGACCATCACAGTAATGCACCACAGGACCATCACTGTAATGCATCACAGGACCATCACAGTAATGCATCACAGGACCATCACAGGACCATCACAGTAATGCACCACAGGACCACCACAGTAATGCATCACAGGACCATCACAGGACCATCACAGTAATGCACCACAGGACCACCACAGTAATGCATCACAGGACCATCACTGTAATGCATCACAGGACCATCACAGTAATGCACCACAGGACCATCACAGTAATGCATCACAGGACCATCACAGTAATGCATCACAGGACCACCAGAAATAATCAAGGCCCTAGTCCTTTACTCCATTTTGAGATGGATTGTTCTTTGCTTAATTTGACATTTTATTAGTTGTATGTAGAGCTCGTGGCTGGGGTGTGTGGGGTTCTTGGTGATGCTGCAGGCCTTCCTCAGGCACCGTTTCGGGTTGATGAATGCTGTTAGATGGAACATTTTGCCAATCACAATAAAGCTGTGGAGAGGGTCACTTCTAAACCAACGTATAGTATTTCCCGACATGTACAGGACGCACCTGTGTGTTTACTCTGCTGTGTGTTTGCACTCACAAGGCTGTGCTTCCTATCCAGTGAGGGCCCAGTGTTGGGCTGGAAGCTAAGATGAGCTCTAATCCAGTATTAGCCTGCTTGGCCTGCACTTCTCTCAGCTTCTGCACATTTTCCTGCAGTAATGTATTCAGCAGGCAGCGGTGGTGGCACTCTGCTATCCATCTCTCTCCCCCTCCCTCCTCCCCCGCTCTCTGGGTGATGAATAACACCTATCTTAGCGCAGCGTCTAATTATTCTCCATTAATCAGAGAGGAATGGGAGCTGTCGCACACCACAGCCTCCACCGCTACCAGCCCACCCCAACCCAGCCTCCCTGCTGCTGCATGAGCTTGCTTTCAAACCCACCCACCCATCACCCAAGCTATCCTGCCAGCCATCCAGTTCCTGAGACAACTTGGCAGCTAGGCAGACAGGAAACTAATGTGCTGCTGGTGTCACCATGGCAATGGGCAGAGTGACAGACAGCAGGGATGCATGGAGGAAGGTGGCAGGAAGGAGGAAGGTGGCAGGAAGGATGAAGGTGGCAGGGTGGAAGAAGGAAGGTGGCAGGGTGGCAGGGTGGAAGAAGGAAGGCGGCAGGGTGGAAGAAGGAAGGCGGCAGGGTGGAAGAAGGAAGGTGGCAGGGTAGAAGAAGGAAGGCGGCAGGGTGGAAGAAGGAAGGCGGCAGGGTGGAAGAAGGAAGGCGGCAGGGTGGAAGAAGGAAGGTGGCAGGGTGGAAGAAGGAAGGTGGCAGGGTGGAAGAAGGAAGGTGGCAGGGTGGAAGAAGGAAGGCGGCAGGGTGGAAGAAGGAAGGTGGCAGGGTGGAAGAAGGAAGGTGGCAGGGTGGAAGAAGGAAGGTGGCAGGGTGGAAGAAGGAAGGAGGCAGGGTGGAAGAAGGAAGGTGGCAGGGTGGAAGAAGGAAGGTGGCAGGGTGGATGGTTACGGCTCAGAGTTGTGCTCCGCTGCTCCGTCCATATGTTGTGGGGATTGCAGTGTGTGTGAGTGATGTGGGGGGGGGGGTACAGGGGGTCTGGGTACTTACTCTGCCAGCTCCTCAAGACTCCGGTACACGTCATCCTCATTCAGAGCAGTGTCCTCTGAAGGAAAAGGCCTACAACACACACACACACAAGGGGAGAAAGAGAGAAAGAGTTAGCCGGTGGACAGGCCTTAAAGTTAGATATGGTAACAGCAGGGGATGAGTGTCTATCAGTCAGGTGTTAATCTCACTCCATCATCATCACCTCATCACTATGATACATCAGGTCATTGACTAACACTATATCTCATTGGAATAGCTTTTCAGGGACATGTCAAACACTTCCTGCAAGGACGCCTGGAATAAACAAACAAAGTATGTCACAAACTGAAGGCTATTCTCATATGGCTCCCAAAATGTGTCTTCCGCATTTAACCCAACCCCTCTGAATCAGAGAGGTGCAGGGGGCTGCTTTAAATCGACGTCATCGGCACCCAGGGAACAGTTGTTGGGGGTTAAACTACCTTGCTCAAGGGCAGAAACAGCAGATTTGTCCACCTTGCCAGATTCAGGGATTTGAATCTGCAACCTTTTGGTTACTGGCCCAACCCGCTTAACCAGATGACGAATCAATTACCCACTTAAAGAGGTGGTTCTCTTGAAACTTTTTCTCCTTCGATCTCATCAAAATGCTTCATCTGGAACCTTAAGAGAGGCTAAAGGTGCCGGGGGGGATTGTAAAAAGTATATTGGGTCAATTAAACGACGATTGGAGAATCAAGAATACCAGATTGTTTATTTCAGAACGTGCTACATGCGTTGAGTTGTTTGTGTGCTGCATCTGTGTGTCCTTTGAGCAAGATGCAATCATTTCATATGGATGACAGCTTATGAAATATCTGAAACGCTACCATAACGCTAAATGTCTGAAAGCCAACATGTCATGAGTCATATCTGAATATGCACCGTTAATTTATTGGAGCAGGAAGAACCACATGTTACTATGTCTGGGTGATGTCTGGGTAATGTAGTCTTTACTGTTGTATGATATTATGGCCTCCACAAGCACTCAATCTTTCATCATTTTTTTCCAGTTTACAAATTGCACAACAAAGTGGTCTTCACACATAAGATCTGCACCCGCCACGCACAAGCTGGGCAGTATTCTGGTTTGGATGAATTGCTGGCACTGTGCCACAGTTCAGCTGTGACACTATTTTAGTTGTTGCGGAGCAATGAAATACACTGCCTTGGATCCAGCACCAGCGTAGAGGACACTGGAGTCCTGGCCTTGGTTCACCATAGATAATGTTTGCTGAACATGTAAAGCCCTTTCCTACATTTTAGTCATTTAGCAGGCACTCTTACCCAGAGTGACTTACAGTAGTGACTGCATACATTTCAATACTTTCTTCATTCTGGTCACCCGTGGGAATCCAACCCACATCCCTGGCGACACAAGTGCCATGCTCTACCAACTGAGCCACACAGGACTGTAGGTCATACAGCCATTGACCACACACATACACACACGTGCACAAACATGCACACGCGCGCGCACACACACTCATCCATGTCAATATACAGTAGACAGTCAGTCACACACACAAGGTTACAATCGCTCTAAGTCACCAAGGTTCTCCATAGAAAGAGACAGGCAGTGTGAGAGAGTGGTGACAGGCACCAGAGGAGCCAAGGTCCAATCCATCCATTGGTGTGTACAATTTGTGTGTGTGTGTGTGTGTGTGTGTGTGTGGTAGGACACCATGTGGTCCTGTACTGTATGTCCTGCTGACGCCCACACCCCACAGAGCAGCCTGCTGGCCCGAATTGAGGAAACATACAGACCCCCATCTCACAGCTGATTACATCAACGCAGGGCAACAGAGGTAAAAATAGAGATGGAGAGGAGGGGGGTAATGTGTGTGAGTGGGCTCAGGACAGAGAGAGAGAGAGAGAGAGAGAGAGAGAGAGAGAGAGAGAGAGAGAGAGAGAGAGAGAGAGCACCTGGGGCTCAGTGTGAGTGGGTGAGAGTTAATCAGATGGATACACTGACTGAACCCTGACAGCCACAGCTGCATCTCTCAGTACTGTAAGTTACATCTCTCTCACTTCTCCACAAGCAAGATATTTGTTCAACCCTGATAATTCACCTGGATGCATCCACTGTAGTTATCAACACAGACAACCGGCAGTGCATTCTGTTTAGCGGTTATTATTTAGTTGTGGCTATAGCAGCATTAGTCCAGGCACTAAGTAAACACCTGTGGGCCATTTTCAATTATCCTGGCTGCAATATGACACTTTTCAATAACAGGTTTGCATTCAATTCAACACATCTACCCTTTAGTCTGACGCCTCTTCTCTAACTTCATCTGTGATTTCCAGTTAATCGAATCATTCTGTCACTTGGACTCACAGCTCTGGAACCCCAGGAGGGAGCTTAACTCAATCAGTCAATTCAATAACCTGATTCCAGGACCGTCTAACTTCCAAGTGGCACAAAAGCACATCTCCTGTGTCTATGTTGAACTGGATACACCGAATTCAATGCACAGCAGGGGATTCTTTACAAAAATATCCCTCAGGATACCTGTGTGTTTTCTAGCGTGTGTTTATGTGTGTGACACCAGCAATTAGTGTCAGTGTAGCGAGAGCAGTGTGTGTGTGGTCACCATGAGGGACTAGTGTGTCATGCTAACATCAGGTTAAGAAACACAACGCATCACAGAGCTCTGCTGGCTCACTCACTGTCTTGTCCCGCCTCTTTCTTTTCACTCATTTCTCTCCGTCACTCTCTCACTTTCAGAATCTTTCCCTCGCGCCCTCTTTCTCAACCTCTCCATCTCTCACCCTCCCTCTTTTCCGGTTTCAGGGCTCAGAGCCAATCAGGCTGCAGAGAGTATAGGTGTTTATTTCCTGACAACCATTGAATGCCCATAAACTATTTCAGTGTGCAGCACCCATCGACTCCCTCATTCTGTCAATTAGCTCGGTCTGCGATTAAGTTAAAGTGCTTGTTCAATACACACAGCCATTCCTGGGGTAAAGGTAATCGATGGCATGTGGAGGACAGAGCAGCTGTATGCCCAGCCCCATTGAACCGCTATCGCAAATAACTGTGAGGATGTAACTATGCGGTTGTCTGGTGTGACCGTTGCCGCATTGAGTAGTGCAGTAACATCCAGCAGGTCCCAACGGCCCGAAGCAGGGATCAATAGCTATGTGAAGCTGAGGCAGAACATTCCATCAGGGCCCATTCTGTGCTTGTCCACCCACCAACTCTGATAAACGTCCCTCTGAGTTTCTCTTCATTTCGTGTGGCATGTCTGACTCATTCCCATTCCAACGCTTTTGGCTTGGGGATGTTGGGGAGTGGGTGTAACAGTGAATGAATGTGTTCATGTGTACATTATGCGATACTATAAACTGGGTAGTTCGAGCCCTGAATGCTGATTGGCTGAAAGCTGTGGTATATGAGACCGTATACCACAGATATGACGGAACATGTCTTTTTTACAGCTCTAATTACATTGGTAACCAGTTTATAATAGCAATAAGGGACATCGGGGGTTTGTGGTATATGGTCAATATACCACGGCTAAGGGCTATATCCAGGCACTCCGTGTTGCGTCGTGCATATACCACACCCCCTCGGGCCTTATTGCTTAATTCTATGTGTGATGTGAGTCATCTCTATCCAGTTAGTATGCAAGTGGGCAACCTTTACACCACATACACAAATACAGTATTAATGAGGCGTGTGCATCATAGGCGTATGCATGTATAATGTGTACATTATGTGCGGGATGTGTAATGTATGTGAGTGACTATCAAGTCTTATATCACACACTGTCGTGAGCGGGAATGAGCATTCCTAATGCCCCAGGCCGGGATGAAGGAGAGGGGGAGGAGGAGATGAGGGGACGAGAGAGAGCATCTTTCCTGACACGTCTCCGCCTGCAGTCTCTCTCCTGCTGGGTTTCAGCCTCTGTCTGCCACTCTCTTCTCACTGTGGAGCTCTGCTCTCACGCACATTATAGCACTCTGACCCACTGGGAACACACACACACACACACACACACACACACACACACACACACACACACACACACACACACACACACACACACACATGGAGTAATGGCTTGTGGTATCAGGGGGAAATCAAGGGAACACGAAGTGTGAGTAGGTTTACTGTGAGCTAAGAGGTGGCTTTTGGTTAGCTGAGAACAGATATCATGAGGAGAAAGGAGGCAGGAGCATTTCACTGTCAGGAGAAAGGATAGTGAGAGATCCTTCTATGAGTTGTGTAACAGCAGAAGAGCTCACAGTCCACAGATGAGAAGCAGGATGTCATGACAGAAGTCCTTTATTCTTAACCTCTATTCCCTTTTTGATTGATTGATACCATTTTCATGGATTTCTCAAGGAGACAGGGCTTGGACTGTGAGTGTTTCAGAAGTGTGGAGCATGTCTAGGTGTGCAGGGAGGAGTGGCGAGGCTTTCAGTAAAGCTGGGGCTCAGAGAAGACACAAAAGGCCTGACTTTTGGCTCTTTGATGCCAATAGGCATCACAGTGCCAATCAATGGGCTTCAACAGCAAGTCAACGAACACGCCTCCAAAACAATGATCCCCCAGATCAAACACACAGGGAGGAACAGAAAGAGGGAGGAACAGGAAGAGGGAGGAACAGAAAGAGGGAGGAACAGAAAGAAGGAGGAACAGAAAGAGGGTGGAACAGGAAGAGGGAGGAACAGAAAGAGGGAGGAACAGAAAGAGGGTGGAACAGAAAGAGGGTGGAACAGAAAGAGGGAGGAACAGGAAGAGGGAGGAACAGAAAGAGGGAGGAACAGAAAGAGGGTGGAACAGAAAGAGGGAGGAACAGGAAGAGGGAGGAACAGAAAGAGGGAGGAACAGAAAGAGGGTGGAACAGAAAGAGGGAGGAACAGGAAGAGGGAGGAATAGGAAGAAGGAGGAACAGGAAGAGGGAGGAACAGAAAGAGGGTGGAACAGAAAGAGGGAGGAACAGAAAGAGGGAGGAACAGAAAGAGGGTGGAACAGAAAGAGGGAGGAACAGGAAGAGGGAGGAACAGGAAGAGGGAGGAACAGGAAGAGGGAGGAACAGGAAGAGGGAGGAACAGAAAGAGGGAGGAACAGAAAGAGAGAGGAAGAGAAAGAGGGGGGGTTAAGAAAGTGTGGTGGGTGTTTAACAACTGATAGGACATTTACTGTCTGCCTGACCCCGCTGGACGGACATATTAACATCATGTGCCCTGGATCATGCCCTCACCATGCGTTGGTCATGTGCCCTGGATCATGCCCTCACCATGCGTTGGTCATGTGCCCTGGATCATGCCCTCACCATGCGTTGGTCATGTGCCCTGGATCATGCCCTCACCATGCGTTGGTCATGTGCCCTGGATCATGCCCTCACCATGCGTTGGTCATGTGCGTGAGAGGGAGTCAGTGATATTGTGGATGATTGAAAGAGATAACACTTCATGGTCTGACTGCAAATGGTTCATGTACATGTACATACCAGTGTGTTTTGGATTAAATCACATGTTCTACACAAAAACAAACTAACTAACTGTCTGTCCAGAGGCATTTCAACTCACTGGTGGAGCTCTATAGACCACCACTCTATAGACCAGACAGAGGAAAACCGACTGGCATTTAGTTCTCATTCACCACACTATAGACCAGACAGAGGAAAACCGACTGTCATTTAGTTCTCATTCACCACACTATAGACCAGACAGAGGAAAACAGCCTGGCATTTAGTTCTCATTCACCACACTATAGACCAGACAGAGGAAAACAGACTGGCATTTAGTTCTCATTCACCACACTATAGACCAGACAGAGGAAAACAGACTGGCATTTAGTTCTCATTCACCACACTATAGACCAGACAGAGGAAAACAGACTGGCATTTAGTTCTCATTCACCACACTATAGACCAGACAGAGGAAAACAGACTGGCATTTAGTTCTCATTCACCACACTATAGACCAGACAGAGGGAAACAGACTGGCATTTAGTTCTCATTCACCACACTATAGACCAGACAGAGGAAAACAGACTGGCATTTAGTTCTCATTCACCACACTATAGACCAGACAGAGGAAAACAGACTGGCATTTAGTTCTCATTCACCACACTATAGACCAGACAGAGGAAAACAGACTGGCATTTAGTTCTCATTCACCACACTATAGACCAGACAGAGGAAAACAGACTGGCATTTAGTTCTCATTCACCACACTATAGACCAGACAGAGGAAAACAGACTGGCATTTAGTTCTCATTCACCACACTATAGACCAGACAGAGGAAAACAGAATGGCATTTAGTTCTCATTCACCACACTATAGACCAGACAGAGGAAAACAGAATGGCATTTAGTTCTCATTCACCACACTATAGACCAGACAGAGGAAAACAGACTGGCATTTAGTTCTCATTCACCACACTATAGACCAGACAGAGGAAAACAGACTGGCATTTAGTTCTCATTCACCACACTATAGACCAGACAGAGGAAAACAGACTGTCATTTAGTTCTCATTCACCACACTATAGACCAGACAGAGGAAAACAGACCGGCATTTAGTTCTCATTCACCACACTATAGACCAGACAGAGGAAAACAGACTGGCATTTAGTTCTCATTCACCACACTATAGACCAGACAGAGGAAAACAGACTGGCATTTAGTTCTCATTCACCACACTATAGACCAGACAGAGGAAAACAGACTGTCATTTAGTTCTCATTCACCACACTATAGGCCAGACAGAGGAAAACAGCCTGGCATTTAGTTCTCATTCACCACACTATAGACCAGACAGAGGAAAACAGACTGGCATTTAGTTCTCATTCACCACACTATAGACCAGACAGAGGAAAACAGACTGGCATTTAGTTCTCATTCACCACACTATAGACCAGACAGAGGAAAACAGACTGGCATTTAGTTCTCATTCACCACACAATAGACCAGACAGAGGAAAACAGACTGGCATTTAGTTCTCATTCACCACACTATAGACCAGACAGAGGAAAACAGACTGGCATTTAGTTCTCATTCACCACATTATAGACCAGACAGAGGAAAACAGAATGGCATTTAGTTCTCATTCACCACACTATAGACCAGACAGAGGAAAACAGACTGGCATTTAGTTCTCATTCACCACACTATAGACCAGACAGAGGAAAACCGACTGGCATTTAGTTCTCATTCACCACACTATAGACCAGACAGAGGAAAACAGACTGGCATTTAGTTCTCATTCACCACACTATAGACCAGACAGAGGAAAACAGACCGGCATTTAGTTCTCATTCACCACACTATAGACCAGACAGAGGAAACCCGCCTGGCATTTAGTTCTCATTCACCACACTATAGACCAGACAGAGGAAAACAGACTGGCATTTAGTTCTCATTCACCACACTATAGACCAGACAGAGGAAAACAGACTGGCATTTAGTTCTCATTCACCACACTATAGACCAGACAGAGGGAAACAGACTGGCATTTAGTTCTCATTCACCACACTATAGACCAGACAGAGGAAAACAGACTGGCATTTAGTTCTCATTCACCACACTATAGACCAGACAGAGGAAAACAGACTGGCATTTAGTTCTCATTCACCACACTATAGACCAGACAGACAGAGGAAAACAGCCTGGCATTTAGTTCTCATTCACCACACTATAGACCAGACAGAGGAAAACAGACTGGCATTTAGTTCTCATTCACCACACTATAGACCAGACAGAGGAAAACAGACTGGCATTTAGTTCTCATTCACCACACTATAGACCAGACAGAGGAAAACAGACTGGCATTTAGTTCTCATTCACCACACTATAGACCAGACAGAGGAAAACCGACTGGCATTTAGTTCTCATTCACCACACTATAGACCAGACAGAGGAAAACAGACTGGCATTTAGTTCTCATTCACCACACTATAGACCAGACAGAGGAAAACAGACTGGCATTTAGTTCTCATTCACCACACTATAGACCAGACAGAGGAAAACAGACTGGCATTTAGTTCTCATTCACCACACTATAGACCAGACAGAGGAAAACAGACTGGCATTTAGTTCTCATTCACCACACTATAGACCAGACAGAGGAAAACAGCCTGGCATTTAGTTCTCATTCACCACACTATAGACCAGACAGAGGAAAACAGACTGGCATTTAGTTCTCATTCACCACACTATAGACCAGACAGAGGAAAACCGACTGGCATTTAGTTCTCATTCACCACACTTAGACACCACACTATAGACCAGACAGACTGGCATTTAATTCACCACACTATAGACCAGACTGGCATTTAGTTCTCATTCACCACACTATAGACCAGACAGAGGAAAACCGACTGGCATTTAGTTCTCATTCACCACACTATAGACCAGACAGACAGAGGAAAACAGACTGGCATTTAGTTCTCATTCACCACACTATAGACCAGACAGAGGAAAACCGACTGGCATTTAGTTCTCATTCACCACACTATAGACCAGACAGAGGAAAACCGACTGGCATTTAGTTCTCATTCACCACACTATAGACCAGACAGAGGAAAACCGACTGGCATTTAGTTCTCATTCACCACACTATAGACCAGACAGAGGAAAACAGACTGGCATTTAGTTCTCATTCACCACACTATAGACCAGACAGAGGAAAACAGACTGGCATTTAGTTCTCATTCACCACACTATAGACCAGACAGAGGAAAACAGACTGGCATTTAGTTCTCATTCACCACACTATAGACCAGACAGAGGAAAACAGACCGGCATTTAGTTCTCATTCACCACACTATAGACCAGACAGAGGAAAACAGACTGGCATTTAGTTCTCATTCACCACACTATAGACCAGACAGAGGAAAACAGACTGTCATTTAGTTCTCATTCACCACACTATAGACCAGACAGAGGAAAACAGACTGGCATTTAGTTCTCATTCACCACACTATAGACCAGACAGAGGAAAACAGACTGGCATTTAGTTCTCATTCACCACACTATAGACCAGACAGAGGGAAACAGACTGGCATTTAGTTCTCATTCACCACACTATAGACCAGACAGAGGAAAACAGACTGGCATTTAGTTCACATTCACCACACTATAGACCAGACAGAGGAAAACAGACTGGCATTTAGTTCTCATTCACCACACTATAGACCAGACAGAGGAAACAGACTGGCATTTAGTTCTCATTCACCACACTATAGACCAGACAGAGGAAAACAGACTGGCATTTAGTTCTCATTCACCACACTATAGACCAGACAGACAGAGGAAAACAGACTGGCATTTAGTTCTCATTCACCACACTATAGACCAGACAGAGGAAAACAGACTGGCATTTAGTTCTCATTCACCACACTATAGACCAGACAGAGGAAAACAGACTGGCATTTAGTTCTCATTCACCACACTATAGACCAGACAGAGGAAAACAGACTGGCATTTAGTTCTCATTCACCACACTATAGACCAGACAGAGGAAAACAGAATGGCATTTAGTTCTCATTCACCACACTATAGACCAGACAGAGGAAAACAGAATGGCATTTAGTTCTCATTCACCACACTATAGACCAGACAGAGGAAAACAGACTGTCATTTAGTTCTCATTCACCACACTATAGACCAGACAGAGGAAAACAGACTGGCATTTAGTTCTCATTCACCACACTATAGACCAGACAGAGGAAAACAGACTGGCATTTAGTTCTCATTCACCACACTATAGACCAGACAGAGGAAAACAGACTGGCATTTAGTTCTCATTCACCACACTATAGACCAGACAGAGGAAAACAGACTGGCATTTAGTTCTCATTCACCACACTATAGACCAGACAGAGGAAAACAGACTGGCATTTAGTTCTCATTCACCACACTATAGACCAGACAGAGGAAAACAGACTGGCATTTAGTTCTCATTCACCACACTATAGACCAGACAGAGGAAAACAGACTGGCATTTAGTTCTCATTCACCACACTATAGACCAGACAGAGGAAAACAGACTGGCATTTAGTTCTCATTCACCACACTATAGACCAGACAGAGGAAAACAGACTGGCATTTAGTTCTCATTCACCACACAATAGACCAGACAGAGGAAAACAGACTGGCATTTAGTTCTCATTCACCACACTATAGACCAGACAGAGGAAAACAGACTGGCATTTAGTTCTCATTCACCACACTATAGACCAGACAGAGGAAAACAGAATGGCATTTAGTTCTCATTCACCACACTATAGACCAGACAGAGGAAAACAGACTGGCATTTAGTTCTCATTCACCACACTATAGACCAGACAGAGGAAAACCGACTGGCATTTAGTTCTCATTCACCACACTATAGACCAGACAGAGGAAAACAGACTGGCATTTAGTTCTCATTCACCACACTATAGACCAGACAGAGGAAAACAGACCGGCATTTAGTTCTCATTCACCACACTATAGACCAGACAGAGGAAACAGACTGGCATTTAGTTCTCATTCACCACACTATAGACCAGACAGAGGAAAACAGACTGGCATTTAGTTCTCATTCACCACACTATAGACCAGACAGAGGAAAACAGACTGGCATTTAGTTCTCATTCACCACACTATAGACCAGACAGAGGGAAACAGACTGGCATTTAGTTCTCATTCACCACACTATAGACCAGACAGAGGAAAACAGACTGGCATTTAGTTCTCATTCACCACACTATAGACCAGACAGAGGAAAACAGACTGGCATTTAGTTCTCATTCACCACACTATAGACCAGACAGACAGGAAAACAGCCTGGCATTTAGTTCTCATTCACCACACTATAGACCAGACAGAGGAAAACAGACTGGCATTTAGTTCTCATTCACCACACTATAGACCAGACAGACAGAGGAAAACAGACTGGCATTTAGTTCTCATTCACCACACTATAGACCAGACAGAGGAAAACAGACTGGCATTTAGTTCTCATTCACCACACTATAGACCAGACAGAGGAAAACAGACTGGCATTTAGTTCTCATTCACCACACTATAGACCAGACAGAGGAAAACAGACTGGCATTTAGTTCTCATTCACCACACTATAGACCAGACAGAGGAAAACAGACTGGCATTTAGTTCTCATTCACCACACTATAGACCAGACAGAGGAAAACAGACTGGCATTTAGTTCTCATTCACCACACTATAGACCAGACAGAGGAAAACAGACTGGCATTTAGTTCTCATTCACCACACTATAGACCAGACAGAGGAAAACAGACTGGCATTTAGTTCTCATTCACCACACTATAGACCAGACAGAGGAAAACAGACTGGCATTTAGTTCTCATTCACCACACTATAGACCAGACAGAGGAAAACAGCCTGGCATTTAGTTCTCATTCACCACACTATAGACCAGACAGAGGAAAACAGACTGGCATTTAGTTCTCATTCACCACACTATAGACCAGACAGAGGAAAACAGACTGGCATTTAGTTCTCATTCACCACACTATAGACCAGACAGAGGAAAACAGACTGGCATTTAGTTCTCATTCACCACACTATAGACCAGACAGAGGAAAACAGACTGGCATTTAGTTCTCATTCACCACACTATAGACCAGACAGAGGAAAACCGACTGGCATTTAGTTCTCATTCACCACACTATAGACCAGACAGACAGAGGAAAACAGACTGGCATTTAGTTCTCATTCACCACACTATAGACCAGACAGAGGAAAACCGACTGGCATTTAGTTCTCATTCACCACACTATAGACCAGACAGAGGAAAACCGACTGGCATTTAGTTCTCATTCACCACACTATAGACCAGACAGAGGAAAACCGACTGGCATTTAGTTCTCATTCACCACACTATAGACCAGACAGAGGAAAACAGACTGGCATTTAGTTCTCATTCACCACACTATAGACCAGACAGAGGAAAACAGACTGGCATTTAGTTCTCATTCACCACACTATAGACCAGACAGAGGAAAACAGACTGGCATTTAGTTCTCATTCACCACACTATAGACCAGACAGAGGAAAACAGACCGGCATTTAGTTCTCATTCACCACACTATAGACCAGACAGAGGAAAACCGCCTGGCATTTAGTTCTCATTCACCACACTATAGACCAGACAGAGGAAAACAGACTGTCATTTAGTTCTCATTCACCACACTATAGACCAGACAGAGGAAAACAGACTGGCATTTAGTTCTCATTCACCACACTATAGACCAGACAGAGGAAAACAGACTGGCATTTAGTTCTCATTCACCACACTATAGACCAGACAGAGGGAAACAGACTGGCATTTAGTTCTCATTCACCACACTATAGACCAGACAGAGGAAAACAGACTGGCATTTAGTTCTCATTCACCACACTATAGACCAGACAGAGGAAAACAGACTGGCATTTAGTTCTCATTCACCACACTATAGACCAGACAGACAGAGGAAAACAGCCTGGCATTTAGTTCTCATTCACCACACTATAGACCAGACAGAGGAAAACAGACTGGCATTTAGTTCTCATTCACCACACTATAGACCAGACAGAGGAAAACAGACTGGCATTTAGTTCTCATTCACCACACTATAGACCAGACAGAGGAAAACAGACTGGCATTTAGTTCTCATTCACCACACTATAGACCAGACAGAGGAAAACAGACTGGCATTTAGTTCTCATTCACCACACTATAGACCAGACAGAGGAAAACAGACTGGCATTTAGTTCTCATTCACCACACTATAGACCAGACAGAGGAAAACAGACTGGCATTTAGTTCTCATTCACCACACTATAGACCAGACAGAGGAAAACAGACTGGCATTTAGTTCTCATTCACCACACTATAGACCAGACAGAGGAAAACAGACTGGCATTTAGTTCTCATTCACCACACTATAGACCAGACAGAGGAAAACAGCCTGGCATTTAGTTCTCATTCACCACACTATAGACCAGACAGAGGAAAACAGACTGGCATTTAGTTCTCATTCACCACACTATAGACCAGACAGAGGAAAACCGACTGGCATTTAGTTCTCATTCACCACACTATAGACCAGACAGAGGGAAACAGACTGGCATTTAGTTCTCATTCACCACACTATAGACCAGACAGAGGAAAACCGACTGGCATTTAGTTCTCATTCACCACACTATAGACCAGACAGAGGAAAACAGACTGGCATTTAGTTCTCATTCACCACACTATAGACCAGACAGACAGAGGAAAACAGACTGGCATTTAGTTCTCATTCACCACACTATAGACCAGACAGAGGAAAACCGACTGGCATTTAGTTCTCATTCACCACACTATAGACCAGACAGAGGAAAACCGACTGGCATTTAGTTCTCATTCACCACACTATAGACCAGACAGACAGAGGAAAACAGACTGGCATTTAGTTCTCATTCACCACACTATAGACCAGACAGACAGAGGAAAACAGCCTGGCATTTAGTTCTCATTCACCACACTATAGACCAGACAGAGGAAAACAGACTGGCATTTAGTTCTCATTCACCACACTATAGACCAGACAGAGGGAAACAGACTGGCATTTAGTTCTCATTCACCACACTATAGACCAGACAGAGGAAAACAGACTGGCATTTAGTTCTCATTCACCACACTATAGACCAGACAGAGGAAAACCGACTGGCATTTAGTTCTCATTCACCACACTATAGACCAGACAGAGGGAAACAGACTGGCATTTAGTTCTCATTCACCACACTATAGACCAGACAGAGGAAAACCGACTGGCATTTAGTTCTCATTCACCACACTATAGACCAGACAGAGGAAAACCGACTGGCATTTAGTTCTCATTCACCACACTATAGACCAGACAGAGGAAAACAGACTGGCATTTAGTTCTCATTCACCACACTATAGACCAGACAGAGGGAAACAGCCTGGCATTTAGTTCTCATTCACCACACAATAGACCAGACAGAGGAAAACAGACTGTCATTTAGTTCTCATTCACCACACTATAGACCAGACAGAGGAAAACAGACTGGCATTTAGTTCTCATTCACCACACTATAGACCAGACAGAGGAAAACAGACTGGCATTTAGTTCTCATTCACCACACTATAGACCAGACAGAGGAAAACAGACTGGCATTTAGTTCTCATTCACCACACTATAGACCAGACAGAGGAAAACAGACTGGCATTTAGTTCTCATTCACCACACTATAGACCAGACAGAGGAAAACAGACTGGCATTTAGTTCTCATTCACCACACTATAGACCAGACAGAGGAAAACAGACTGTCATTTAGTTCTCATTCACCACACTATAGACCAGACAGAGGAAAACAGACTGGCATTTAGTTCTCATTCACCACACTATAGACCAGACAGAGGAAAACAGACTGGCATTTAGTTCTCATTCACCACACTATAGACCAGACAGAGGAAAACAGACTGGCATTTAGTTCTCATACACCACACTATAGACCAGACAGAGGAAAACCAACTGGCATTTAGTTCTCATTCACCACACTATAGACCAGACAGAGGAAAACAGACTGGCATTTAGTTCTCATTCACCACACTATAGACCAGACAGAGGAAAACAGACTGGCATTTAGTTCTCATTCACCACACTATAGACCAGACAGACAGAGGAAAACAGACTGGCATTTAGTTCTCATTCACCACACTATAGACCAGACAGAGGAAAACAGACTGGCATTTAGTTCTCATACACCACACTATAGACCAGACAGAGGAAAACAGACTGGCATTTAGTTCTCATTCACCACACTATAGACCAGACAGAGGGAAACAGCCTGGCATTTAGTTCTCATTCACCACACAATAGACCAGACAGAGGAAAACAGACTGGCATTTAGTTCTCATTCACCACACTATAGACCAGACAGAGGAAAACAGACTGGCATTTAGTTCTCATTCACCACACTATAGACCAGACAGAGGAAAACAGACTGGCATTTAGTTCTCATTCACCACACTATAGACCAGACAGAGGAAAACAGACTGGCATTTAGTTCTCATTCACCACACTATAGACCAGACAGAGGAAAACAGACTGGCATTTAGTTCTCATTCACCACACTATAGACCAGACAGAGGAAAACAGACTGTCATTTAGTTCTCATTCACCACACTATAGACCAGACAGAGGAAAACAGACTGGCATTTAGTTCTCATTCACCACACTATAGACCAGACAGAGGAAAACAGACTGGCATTTAGTTCTCATTCACCACACTATAGACCAGACAGAGGAAAACAGACTGGCATTTAGTTCTCATACACCACACTATAGACCAGACAGAGGAAAACCAACTGGCATTTAGTTCTCATTCACCACACTATAGACCAGACAGAGGAAAACAGACTGGCATTTAGTTCTCATTCACCACACTATAGACCAGACAGAGGAAAACAGACTGGCATTTAGTTCTCATTCACCACACTATAGACCAGACAGACAGAGGAAAACAGACTGGCATTTAGTTCTCATTCACCACACTATAGACCAGACAGAGGAAAACCGACTGGCATTTAGTTCTCATTCACCACACTATAGACCAGACAGAGGAAAACAGACTGTCATTTAGTTCTCATTCACCACACTATAGACCAGACAGAGGAAAACCGACTGGCATTTAGTTCTCATTCACCACACTATAGACCAGACAGAGGAAAACCGACTGTCATTTAGTTCTCATTCACCACACTATAGACCAGACAGAGGAAAACCGACTGGCATTTAGTTCTCATTCACCACACTATAGACCAGACAGAGGAAAACCGACTGTCATTTAGTTCTCATTCACCACACTATAGACCAGACAGAGGAAAACAGACTGGCATTTAGTTCTCATTCACCACACTATAGACCAGACAGAGGAAAACAGACTGGCATTTAGTTCTCATTCACCACACTATAGACCAGACAGAGGAAAACCGACTGGCATTTAGTTCTCATTCACCACACTATAGACCAGACAGAGGGAAACAGACTGGCATTTAGTTCTCATTCACCACACTATAGACCAGACAGAGGAAAACCGACTGGCATTTAGTTCTCATTCACCACACTATAGACCAGACAGAGGAAAACCGACTGGCATTTAGTTCTCATTCACCACACTATAGACCAGACAGAGGAAAACAGACTGGCATTTAGTTCTCATTCACCACACTATAGACCAGACAGAGGGAAACAGCCTGGCATTTAGTTCTCATTCACCACACAATAGACCAGACAGAGGAAAACAGACTGGCATTTAGTTCTCATTCACCACACTATAGACCAGACAGAGGAAAACAGACTGGCATTTAGTTCTCATTCACCACACTATAGACCAGACAGAGGAAAACAGACTGGCATTTAGTTCTCATTCACCACACTATAGACCAGACAGAGGAAAACAGACTGGCATTTAGTTCTCATTCACCACACTATAGACCAGACAGAGGAAAACAGACTGGCATTTAGTTCTCATTCACCACACTATAGACCAGACAGAGGAAAACAGACTGGCATTTAGTTCTCATTCACCACACTATAGACCAGACAGAGGAAAACAGACTGTCATTTAGTTCTCATTCACCACACTATAGACCAGACAGAGGAAAACAGACTGGCATTTAGTTCTCATTCACCACACTATAGACCAGACAGAGGAAAACAGACTGGCATTTAGTTCTCATTCACCACACTATAGACCAGACAGAGGAAAACAGACTGGCATTTAGTTCTCATACACCACACTATAGACCAGACAGAGGAAAACCAACTGGCATTTAGTTCTCATTCACCACACTATAGACCAGACAGAGGAAAACAGACTGGCATTTAGTTCTCATTCACCACACTATAGACCAGACAGAGGAAAACAGACTGGCATTTAGTTCTCATTCACCACACTATAGACCAGACAGACAGAGGAAAACAGACTGGCATTTAGTTCTCATTCACCACACTATAGACCAGACAGAGGAAAACCGACTGGCATTTAGTTCTCATTCACCACACTATAGACCAGACAGAGGAAAACCGACTGTCATTTAGTTCTCATTCACCACACTATAGACCAGACAGAGGAAAACAGACTGGCATTTAGTTCTCATTCACCACACTATAGACCAGACAGAGTAAAACCGACTGGCATCTAGTTCTCATTCACCACACTATAGGCCAGACAGAGTAAAACAGACTGGCATTTAGTTCTCATTCACCACACTATAGACCAGACAGAGGAAAACAGCCTGGCATTTAGTTCTCATTCACCACACTATAGACCAGACAGAGGAAAACAGACTGGCATTTAGTTCTCATTCACCACACTATAGACCAGACAGAGGAAAACAGACTGGCATTTAGTTCTCATTCACCACACTATAGACCAGACAGAGGAAAACAGACTGGCATTTAGTTCTCATTCACCACACTATAGACCAGACAGACAGAGGAAACAGACTGGCATTTAGTTCTCATTCACCACACTATAGACCAGACAGAGGAAAACAGCCTGGCATTTAGTTCTCATTCACCACACTATAGACCAGACAGAGGAAAACAGACTGTCATTTAGTTCTCATTCACCACACTATAGACCAGACAGAGGAAAACAGACTGGCATTTAGTTCTCATTCACCACACTATAGACCAGACAGAGGGAAACAGCCTGGCATTTAGTTCTCATTCACCACACTATAGACCAGACAGAGGGAAACAAAGCATAGGAGATGGGACCACGGTGATTTAGCCTCCTCTCAGGGTGTGTAGTGTTTATTAATAGGCCAGTCTTGGTGTTTCCTGGGATGGCACCAGGCCTAATGGGTGTGCTCCATCAACTCATTACCCTGCCGGTCAAGATAAAACACCTTGATTTACTTGTGGAGGCAGCTCGCAGCCCCCTCACAGCCAACAGGGTGATCAGACTGAGCAAATAAGGAGAAATCAGAAAGTGGTTGCCCAGCGGCCAGTAAACTCGACTAAATGGCATCTTTTGATGTGACGCAGAGGAACACGTGGTGGAGCTTAGTGATGAGTTTAGTCATGTGATCTGAGTTTAGTCATGTGACCCTGGACCTGTTTTGACATGTGACCATGCTTCCAGACCTGGTTACCAACAGAGACAGTGGTATTGACAGGAGTAGGCCTCGATCACATCGACTACCAGAACAAGAAAATACTGTCTGGTTGAGAGATACAGTGAACATGTTCAATATTCCTCTTCCTCAAACGGACAGTGAAGGGTAGTGGGAGGAGAGGAGACATACCTCACGCCTTTGATCTGCACAATGCTGTGGTGGGAGATCCTGGACAGGGCTGAGATCACCTGGAACACACAGCAGAGAGACAACGGTCAATGACAGGGGACAGAGTCCATCAACACAGTCACCCATACAATCTACAACACAGTCATCAGCGCAGCCGTCAACACAGTGCCACGACACGGTCAACGTCTCATCACTCAAGTCATTCAGACAGGCCCGTCTGCTCTGCCTTAATGTGGTTCATTCATGCTTCATGTGTTGACGAGCAGAGGAGAGCGATGTGGTACCACACATGGGATCCTGTGTGAGCATAATGCAGGCCGCCATGTTAATGATGACATCCAGGGACATGTGGTGCCAGATGCCCTCGCACAGTCACAGACGTGTTCCACTTTACTCAGAACCTCGCTTCCCCTCTCCCTCCATCTATCTCCTGCTTGCTCTGCCTCCCTCTCTCCCCTGTGGTGAAACCTGCGTGGTGTAACAGGGTTAAACGCGAGCCTGATTTAATGCTGGTTGTGAGTCACATGTGAGTGGGCTTATAGGTGGCGGTTTGGGGGGCTTACAGATGGCATGCTGGAGACTCCTCCAATGCAAATACAGGGATATGACGGAGCCCGTCCCCTCAAAACTGCCAAAATGATGCCCCCATGCCTCATTACGCACTTCAGGATGTGTTTATGCTTCCATCACCATGGTGCCATCTGTCCTCTCTCACACACACCCCATCTCTTTCTCTCTCTCTCCCCATCTCTCTCTATTCCCCACACTCCCTCTCTCTCTATTCCCCACCCTCTCTTTCTCTCTATTCCCCACCCTCTCTCTCTCTCTATTCCCCACCCCTCTCTCTCTCTATTCCCCACCCTCCTCTCTCTATTCCCCACCCTCTCTCTCTCTCTCTATTCCCCACCCTCTCTTTCTCTCTATTCCCCACCTTCTCTCTCTCTCTCTATTCCCCACCCCCTCTCTCTCTCTATTTTCCCCACCCCCTCTCTCTATTCCCCACCCTCCCCATTCCCTCTCTCTCTCTCTCTATTCTCTCTCTCTATTCCCCCCCTCTCTCTCTCTCTCTCTCTATTCCCCATTCCCCTCTCTATTCCCCACCCTCTCTTCTCTCTCTATTCCCCACCCTCTCTCTCTATTCCCCACCCTCTCTCTCTCTCTATTCCCCACCCTCTCTCTCTCTCTCTATTCCCCACCCCCTCTCTCTCTCTATTCCCCACCCTCTCTCTCTCTCTCTATTCCCCACCCTCTCTCTCTATTCCCCACCCTCTCTCTCTCTCTCTCTCTCTCTCTCTTTCCCCACCCTCTCTCTCTATTCCCCATTCCCCTCTATTCCCCACCTTCTCTCTCTCTCTTCCCCCACCCTCTCTCTCTATTCCCCACCCTCTCTCTCTCTCTCTATTCCCCACCCTCTCTCTCTCTCTCTATTCCCCACCTTCTCTCTCTATTCCCCACCCTCTGTCTCTCTCTCTATATATATATATTCCACCACCCTCTGTCTCTCTCTCTATATATATATATTCCCCACCCTCTGTCTCTCTCTCTATATATATATATTCCCCACCCTCTGTCTCTCTCTATATATATTCCCCACCCTCTGTCTCTCTCTCTCTATATATATATATATATATATTCCCCACCCTCTCTCTATATATATTCCCCACCCTCTGTCTCTCTCTCCCTCTATATTCCCCACCCTCTGTCTCTCTCTCTCTATATATATATATATATTCCCCACCCTCTCTCTATATATATTCCCCACCCTCTGTCTCTCTCTCCCTCTATATTCCCCACCCTCTGTCTCTCTCTCTCTATATATATATATTCCCCACCCTCTCTCTATATATATTCCCCACCCTCTGTCTCTCTCTCCCTCTATATATTCCCCACCCTCTGTCTCTCTCTCCCTCTATATTCCCCACCCTCTGTCTCTCTCTCTATATATATATATATTCCCCACCCTCTCTCTCTATATATTCCCCACCCTCTGTCTCTCTCTCTCTATATATATATATTCCACCACCCTCTGTCTCTCTCTCCCTCTATATTACCCACCCTCTGTCTCTCTCTCTATATATATATATATATTCCCCACCCTCTGTCTTTCTCTCTATATATATTTCTCTCCTCTCTCTCGCTCTCTCTCTCTCTATTCCCCTCCCTCTCTCTCTCTCTCTCTATTCCCCCCTCCCCCTTCTCTCTCTCTATATTCCCCACCCTCTCTCTCTCTCTCCCCCATCTCTCTCTCTCTCTCTATCTATTCCCCTCCCTCTCTCTCTCTCCCCCATCTCTCTCTCTCTCTCTCTCTCTCTCTCTCTCTATTCCTCTCTCTCTCCCCCCTCTCTCTCTCTCTCTCTCTCCCCTCTCTCTCTCTATATTCACCTCCTCTCTCTCAGCAGGTGTGCTGTTCATACAAGAGCACCTTCACTCTCCACTCTAAACTGTATAATTAATAGGAGTCTAGGGTGAAGGTGTGTAACTTCAATGGGAGCCTAGAGTAGGAGTCTAGGGTGCTTTAAAAGCAGGCTAAGGGCTAAGAGCTCGTGTGAAGAGGGTTAGGACAGAGATTCAGTCTGAGGAGCATGGAGTGGCTCAACCACTCAGAGGAATGACTACCTGACCGATAACCGTCTGTATAGCTCCAGTTGCTGTCATGGTAGCCATACACCACGGCGATGAGTGGTGGCTATGGCTGCTCCGTTGTGCTTCAGAGTACATGAATATCTCGCAGCCTTTTTAAAACCATCTCTAGGGGTTGTATGTCAGTATGGCCAGTCTGAATGCTGAAGCTTGCTGCCTGTAACATAGGCTTTACCCTTTTACTCTGACGCTTCCCAGGGCCTCATCATAACGCCCTCAAACTGAGACTGGAAATACACATGAAAATGGAGAGCAGTGAATGAGATTTGGTTATGCCCTTAATGAAGGGTGCTTTGTCATTCAAGCTAGATCCATTGTGCCATTGGTTGGCACGCTGCCCACCTAAGCTAGCTGCAGGGCTGGGGTGTGCCCATGTGCTGTCCCGATGCATGCCCTCACCCACTGGCAGAGGGGAGAAATGAGGCTGGAACGGAGCATTACTCTGCCTTTCAGTGCCACGTCTCTCCTCTCCATGCATCACCAGGTAATATCGGGTTAAGGGCATGAATATGAATTAAGCCTCAGTATGGCGACACCAACACAGCGAGGTGAGCTACGTGTGAGAACCAGATTCATATTTAGCTCCTGTCTTTACATCTGACGTTGTGTATTTTATGCTTTATCCAACACACCCGCAATTCTGTCTCTCACTACCGCTGTGACCCCTTCATCCTTCTACCCAACCTCTGCCCCTGCCTCTCTCTTTCTCCCTCTCCTCTCTGTCTAACACCCTCTCTTCCTCTCCCTCCCTCTACCATCACACTCCCTCCTATCCTGCAGTCCAGTCAAAGGCTCACTCACTGTGTGTTTCCACATGATTGATTTCTCTCTCGTCTCAGTCAGACCCCAAGGGAGCCCCAACTTTGAGCGGAACAAAACAGAGAATAAAGCTACACTCACTCAGAGTTTGCAAAATATGAAAAGGAATCCTCAGGATGGAGTGGCAATAACGCTCTCTCTTCCCATCCTACCCCAGCCCCTCAGCCTTACCCCCAGCCCCTCAGCCTTACCCCCAGCCCCTCAGCCTTATCCCCAGCCCCTCAGCCTTACCCCCAGCCCCTCAGCCTTACCCCCAGCCCCTCAGCCTTATCCCCAGCCCCTCAGCCTTACCCCCAGCCCCTCAGCCTTATCCCTAGACCCTCAGCCTTACCCCCAGCCCTCAGCCTTACCCCCAGCCCCTCAGCCTTATCCCTAGACCCTCAGCCTTACCCCCAGCCCTCAGCCTTATCCCCAGCCCCTCAGCCTTACCCCCAGCCCCTCAGCCTTACCCCCAGCCCCTCAGCCTTATCCCTAGACCCTCAGCCTTACCCCCAGCCCCTCAGCCTTATCCCCAGCCCCTCAGCCTTACCCCCAGCCCCTCAGCCTTACCCCCAGCCCCTCAGCCGCCTTATCCCTAGACCCTCAGCCTTACCCCCAGCCCCTCAGCCTTATCCCCAGCCCCTCAGCCTTACCCCCAGCCCCTCAGCCTTATCCCCAGCCCCTCAGCCTTATCCCTAGACCCTCAGCCTCATCCCCAGCCCCTCAGCCTTATCCCCAGCCCCTCAGCCTCATCCCCAGCCCCTCAGCCTTATCCCCAGCCCCTCAGCCTTATCCCTAGACCCTCAGCCTCATCCCCAGCCCCTCAGCCTCATCCCCAGCCCCTCAGCCTTATCCCCAGCCCCTCAGCCTCATCCCCAGCCCCTCAGCCTCATCCCCAGCCCTCAGCCTTATCCCCAGCCCCTCAGCCTTATCCCCAGCCCCTCAGCCTCATCCCTAGACCCTCAGCCTCATCCCCAGCCCATCAGCCTTATCCCCAGCCCCTCAGCCTTATCCCCAGCCCCTCAGCCTTATCCCCAGCCCCTCAGCCTCATCCCCAGCCCCTCAGCCTCATCCCCAGCCCCTCAGCCTTACCCCAGCCCCTCAGCCTTATCCCTAGACCCTCAGCCTCATCCCCAGCCCCTCAGCCTTATCCCCAGCCCCTCAGCCTTATCCCTAGACCCTCAGCCTCAACCCCAGCCCCTCAGCCTTATCCCCAGCCCCTCAGCCTTATCCCCAGCCCCTCAGCCTTATCCCTAGCCCCTCAGCCTTATCCCCAGCCCCTCAGCCTTATCCCTAGACCCTCAGCCTCATCCCCAGCCCCTCAGCCTCATCCCCAGCCCCTCAGCCTTATCCCCAGCCCCTCAGCCTCATCCCCAGCCCCTCAGCCTCATCCCCAGCCCCTCAGCCTTATCCCCAGCCCCTCAGCCTTATCCCCAGCCCCTCAGCCTCATCCCTAGACCCTCAGCCTCATCCCCAGCCCATCAGCCTTATCCCCAGCCCCTCAGCCTTATCCCCAGCCCCTCAGCCTTATCCCCAGCCCCTCAGCCTCATCCCCAGCCCCTCAGCCTCATCCCCAGCCCCTCAGCCTTACCCCCAGCCCCTCAGCCTTATCCCTAGACCCTCAGCCTCATCCCCAGCCCCTCAGCCTTATCCCCAGCCCCTCAGCCTTATCCCTAGACCCTCAGCCTCATCCCCAGCCCCTCAGCCTTATCCCCAGCCCCTCAGCCTTATCCCCAGCCCCTCAGCCTTATCCCCAGCCCCTCAGCCTTATCCCCAGCCCCTCAGCCTTATCCCTAGCCCCTCAGCCTTATCTGTAGCCCCTCATCCTTACCCCTAGGCCCTCAGCCTTACCCCCAGCCTTACCCTCTAGCCCCTCAGCCTTATTCCTAGCCCCTCAGGCTTATCTCTAGCCCCTCATCCTTACCCCTAGGCCCTCATCCTTACCCCTAGGCCCCTCATCCTTACCCCCAGCCTTACCCTCTAGCCCCTCAGCCTTATCTCTAGCCCCTCAGCCTTATCTCTAGCCCCTCATCCTTACCCCCAGCCCCTCAGCCTTACCCCTAGGCCCTCAGCCTTACCCCCAGCCTTACCCTCTAGCCCCTCATCCTTACCCCTAGGCCCCTCATCCTTACCCTCAGCCTTACCCTCTAGCCCCTCAGCCTTATCTCTAGCCCCTCATCCTTACCCTCTAGCCCCTCATCCTTACCCCTAGGCCCCTCATCCTTACCCTCTAGCCCCTCAGCCTTATCTCTAGCCCCTCATCCTTACCCCCAGCCCCTCAGCCTTACCCCTAGGCCCTCAGCCTTACCCCCAGCCTTACCCTCTAGCCCCTCAGCCTTATCCCTAGCCCCTCAGCCTTATCTCTAGCCCCTCAGCCTTACCCCCAGCCTTACCCCCAGCCTTACCCCCAGCCTTACCCCCAGCCTTACCCTCTAGCCCCTCAGCCTTACCCCAGCCCCTCAGCCTTACCCCATAGCCCCTCAGCCTTATCTCTAGCCCGCATCCTTACCCCCAGCCTTACCCTCTAGCCCCTCAGCCTTACCCCAGCCCCTCAGCCTTACCCTCTAGCCCCTCAGCCTTATCTCTAGCCCGCATCCTTACCCCCTAGCCCCTCAGCCTTACCCCAGCCCCTCAGCCTTACCCCATAGCCCCTCAGCCTTACCCCCTAGCCCCTCAGCCTTACCCCCTAGCCCCTCAGCCTTACCCCCAGCCCCTCAGCCTTACCCCCTAGCCCCTCAGCCTTACCCCCCACAGCCCCTCAGCCTTACCCCCAGCCCCTCAGCCTTACCCCCTAGCCCCTCAGCTTTACCCCCTAGCCCCTCAGCCTTACCCCCTAGCCCTTCAGCCTTACCCCTAGCCCCTCAGCCTTACCCCCTAGCCCCTCAGCCTTACCCCCTAGCCCCTCAGCCTTACCCCCTAGCCCCTCAGCCTTACCCCCTAGCCCCTCAGCCTTACCCCTAGCCCTTCAGCCTTACCCCTAGCCCCTCAGCCTTACCCCTAGCCCCTCAGCCTTACCCCCTAGCCCCTCAGCCTTACCCCTAGCCCCTCAGCCTTACCCCCTAGCCCCTCAGCCTTACCCCTAGCCCCTCAGCCTTACCCCCCAGCCCCTCAGCCTTACCCCTAGCCCCTCAGCCTTACCCCCCAGCCCTCAGCCTTACCCCCGAGCCCCTCAGCCTTACCCCCTAGCCCCTCAGCCTTACCCCCTAGCCCCTCAGCCTTACCCCCAGCCACTCAGTCATAACCCAGCCTCTGTCCTACAGTAGGGAGGGAGCTGCCAAGCCAGGAGAGAGTGAATGGGGATCCATGGCAGGACCAGCATCCCTTATGCTTCCTGAAGTACAGCATGACACATCCATGCAATGTTTACACTTCATTTGTTTAGAGCGGAGGGGATGGAGAGGAGTGGGGTGGGGCATGCATTTGTATAGACAGATTAGCTATGAAACGCGCTGGAGTGTTTGCAAACACATCTCAGGGTCCATTTCTGGGACAGGCACACATGTGGCCATGGCTGGAAATCCCATGTGACCAGCCTCAACCAATCAGGGACTCGGTAGACATGGCAACCTGTCAACCAGACGTGGGTTAATTTGCATGGTCATCCATGATCTGTAAAATACAATATGGTGCCATGGGCACACCCCAGCCCGAGTGACAGTGGGAGAGAGGGGTGGTGATTTGATTAGGAAAGGAAAGATGTCTCACAATGCTATTGACAGATCACCATGTGCACCCACCACAACAGCCAATTAGATTTATTCATGACACATCACCTCACACCACCAATCAATGTACTGGGTATTCTGGATGCACACCAACCGTCAAATTAATTCCTAGGACATGTCACCACCAATCATTCTACACCTCTCTCTCATGCACCACACTCGCATATATACAAGGGTACAGACGCACAAACGCTCACACACACACACACACACACACACACCACCCCCCTGGTGTGATATTTATGAAGCATTCACACCCCATTGTGACAGCAGCACAGTTGTGCCCATCATCATGCCAGAGACAGCTGAGGACAGGAGAGGAGAGAGGGCCTAGTAAAGATGAGGAGAGGAGATGAGATGAGATGAGAGGAGGCCTAGTAAAGATGAGGAGAGGAGAGGAGAGGAGGCCTAGTAAAGATGAGGAGAGGAGAGGAGAGGAGGCCTAGTAAAGATGAGGAGAAGAGAGGAGAGGAGATATGGCCTAGTAAAGATGAGAGAAGAGAGGGCCTTTTAAAGAGGAGAGAGGGCCTATTAAAGAGGAGAGGAGAAGGGGCCTATTAAAGATGAGAGGAGAGAGGGCCTATTAAAGATGAGAGGAGAAAGGGCCTATTAAAGAGGAGAGGAGAGAGGGCCTATTAAAGATGAGAGGAGAGAAGGCCTAGTAAAGAGGAGAGGAGAGGAGAGAGGTCCTATTAAAGATGAGAGAAGAGAGGGCCTTTTAAAGAGGAGAGAGGGCCTATTAAAGAGAGGAGAGAGGGCCTAGTAAAGAGGAGAGGAGAGAGGGCCTATTAAAGATGAGAGGAGAGAGGGCCTATTAAGGATGAGAGGAGAGAGGGCCTAGTAAAGAGGAGAGGAGAGAGGGCCTAGTAAAGAGGAGAGGAAAGAGGGCCTAGTAAAGAGGAGAGGAGGCCTAGTAAAGAGGTGAGGAGAGAGGGCCTAGAGGAGAGGAGAGCAGAGAGGGCCTATTAAAGAGGAGAGATGGCCTATTAAAGAGAGGAGAGAGGGGCTAGTAAAGAGGAGAGGAGAGAGGGCCTAGTAAAGAGGAGAGGAGAGAGGGCTTATTGAAGAGGAGAGGAGAGGAGAGGGGGCCGATTAAAGAGGAGAGGAGAGAGGGCCTATTAAAGAGGAGAGGAGAGAGGGCCTAGTAAAGAGGAGAGGAGAGGAGATAGGGCCTAGTAAAGAGGAGAGGAGAGGAGAGGAGAGAGGGCCTAGTAAAGAGGAGAGGAGAGAGGGCCTATTAAAGAGGAGAGGAGAAAGGGCCTAGTAAAGAGGAGAGGAGAGAGGGCCTAGTAAAGAGGAGAGGACAGGAAAGAGGGCCTAGTAAAGAGGAGAGGAGAGAGGGCCTATTAAAGATGAGAGAAGAGAGGGCCTATTAAAGAGGAGAGAGGGCCTATTAAAGAGAGGAGAGAGGGCCTAGTAAAGAGGAGAGGAGAGAGGGCCTAGTAAAGTGGAGAGGAGAGAGGGCCTTGTAAAGAGGAGAGGAGAGAGGGCCTATTAAAGAGGAGAGGAGAGAGGGCCTAGTAAAGAGGAGAGGAGAGAGGGCCTAGTAAAGAGGAGAGGAGAGAGGGCCTATTAAAGATGAGAGAAGAGAGGGCCTTTTAAAGAGGAGAGAGGGCCTATTAAAGAGAGGAGAGAGGGCCTAGTAAAGAGGAGAGGAGAGAGGGTCTATTAAAGATGAGAGGAGAGAGGGCCTATTAAAGATGAGAGGAGAGAGGGCCTAGTAAAGAGGAGAGGAGAGAGGGCCTAGTAAAGAGGAGAGGAAAGAGGGCCTAGTAAAGAGGAGAGGAGAGGAGAGGAGAGGAGAGGAGAGGAGAGGAGAGGAGAGGAGAGGAGAGGAGAGGAGAGGAGAGGAGAGGAGAGGAGGCCTAGTAAAGAGGTGAGGAGAGAGGGCCTAGAGGAGAGGAGAGGAGAGGAGAGGAGAGGAGAGGAGAGGAGAGGGGGCCTAGTAAAGAGGAGAGAAGAGAAGACTAAAGAGGAAATAACAGATGTCAGTGTGGGCCCCATGCTCTTCTGCACCCTAACATCATCAATAATGGATGGCCCAGCCCCAGCCCTGTATGTGTTTGTCCCAGAGCCTGGGGGCCAGCAGGAGGAGTACTCATCACTTATGGAGTTGTAGACTCCCAGGTTCCAGCTCTGCACAGGAGGTTAACACACACACACACACACACACACACACACACACACACACACACACACCACAACCTCTACGGAAGCTGCGCAGAACAGTATGATGCTGTTAGAACTGGATGGCCTTTATGTTATGCTGTACAGTGTAACATAGACTAACTGTTCAGTTAACTACTGTCTGTAAAGCCCATGTCTTCCTCTCTAAGCCAGTGCCAACCAGCCAGCCTTGTGCTGTAATGCCTGATCATACCCAGACATCAGCATTAGCATCCCCTCAAAGCGCCCCTCCAGCTGAAATCAAATCAAAATGTATTTGTCACATGCTTCGAGAACGACAGTTGTAGACTAACACTGAAATGCTTACTTACGGGTTATTTTCCAAAAATGCAGAGTTAAAATCAAAGATTTTTTTTAAATAACTTGGCTATATACAGGGAGTACCAGTAGCGAGTCGATGTGCAGCGGTATGAAGTAATTGAGGTAAATATGTACATGTACAGGGCATTCGGAAAGTATTCAGTCCCCTTGTCTTTTTCCACATGTTGTTACGTTACAGCCGTATTCTAAAATTGATTACATTATTTGTTTTACTCATCAATCTACACACAATAACCCCATAATGAAAAATTAAAAACAGATTTTTAGAAATTTTAGCAAATGTATTAAAAATAAAACACAGAAATACCTTATTTACATAAGTATTCAGACCCTTTACTCAGTACTTTGTTGAAGCACCTTTGGTAGCGATTACAGCCTCGAGTCTTTTTGGGAATGACGTTACAAGCTTGGCACACCTGTATTTGGAGAGTTTCTCCCATTCTTCAAGTCAGATCCTCTCAAGCTCTGTCACAGCTATTTTCAGGACTCGCCAGAGATGTTGGATCAGGTTCAAGTCCAGGCTCTGGCTGGCCCACTCAACGACATTCAGAGACTTGTCTCCTGCGTTGTTTTGGCTTAATGAACCTTTGCACCAGTCTGAGGTCCTGAGCACTGTGGGGCAGGTTTTCATCAAGGATCTCTGTACATTGCTCCGTTCATCTTTCCCTTGATCCTGACTAGTCTCCCAGTCCCTGCCGTTGAAAAACATCCCCACAGCATGATGCTGCCACCGACATGCTTCACCGTAGGGATGGTGCCAGGTTTCCTCCAGATGTGTTGTTTGGCATTCAGGCCAAAGAGTTCAATCTTGGTTTCATCAGACCAGATGCCTTTTTGGTAAAGTCCAAGTGGGCTGTCATGTGTATTTTACTGAGGAGTGGCTTCCACCTGGTCACTCTACCATAAAGGCCTGATTGGTGGGGTGCTGTAGAGTTGCTTGTCCTTCTGGATGGTTCTCCATCTCCACAGAAGAACTCTGGAGCTCTGTCAGAGTGACCATCGGGTTCTTAGTCATCTCCCTGACAAAGACCCTTGTCCCCAATTGCTCAGTTAGGAAGGGTGGCCAGCTCTAGGAAGAGTCTTGGTGGATCCAAACTTCTTCCACTTAAGAATGATGGAGGCCACTGTGTTCTTGGTGACCTTCAATGCTGCAGAAGTTGTTTTGTACCATTCTCCAGATCTGTGCCTGCGGCGGCAGGTAGCCTAGTTGTTAGAGCGTTGGACTAGTAACCGAAAGGTTGGTGGATCGACTCCCGAGCTGATGAGGTAAAAATCTGTTGTTCTGCCCCTGAACAAGCTAGTTAACCCACTGTTGCTAGGCCGTCATTGTAAATATGTATTTGTTCTTAACTGACTTGATTAGTTAAATAAAGTTATAATAATAATTTGAATAATCTCAGGTATAAAATATATTTTTATTTGTTTCACACTTTATTGGTTACTACATGATTCCATATATGTTATTTCATGGTTTTGATGTCTTCACTATTATTCTACAATGTAGCAAACAGTAAAAATAAATACAAATTCTGGAATGAGTTGTGTCCCAAAAAAAAAAAATACAAAAAAAATCAAGGTCTATCCCAGAACAACATCTATTCATGCTGATGCACAACTGATGGGCATGAACATCCCTGAGAGGATTTCATCAAAGGGTAGATAATAATAAGTCCTACATAGTCTTCCCTCTCCTCAACTTCTCATCTAGGTAACATAACAACAGGTTTATTATGGAACATGCAACTGTATTAGTTATTGTGTCCCATGCAGATTGTGCGTCTTGTATTTGAATGCTTGACTGAGTGAGAGGCTTCCCACTGTGTGAAGAAACACTTCGGCAGCTCGCCCAAGGATTTCTATGGCAGACAAATCACTGCATTGTATGATGGCAAGTCAACGGCAATGAATATTTCCGTGTCATGTGTCATGTAAAGTCACAATCACAATCAACACAAAGCAACTACATCCAATGCCTTCAGGGGCTATAAGGTCTACTGTGTGTGGTGGTACATTACTGAAGATCTGAGATGAGAACGCAAGTTCCTCTCTAGAGAGACAGAGGTTTGAAACAAACAGAAAGATCCTTGCAGGGAGGTGGAGAGGGACATGACGACACCCTCTCTTCTTCCCAAAGAACAAAGGATGATCACTGGCCAAAATCAACCCGGAAGAAGATCTGTTCATTTCCTCTCCTAACTAAGGAACAGAAAGACAACTGCTCTATCCTATTTGTCCTGTCATTCTCCTCTGGTTGCTAGGCAGATGGTAGGTGTATCCTAAGGTTAATGGTGGAGCTGTAGAATATAGAGTTCAACTCCACGTGTAATGTCTCTGCTGGTTATTTGCAGAGGCAGTTCTGGTCCAGTGGACACAAGAGACAGAACAGTGCTTCAGCTGGGATTACAACAGCAAACAGGTGCTCTCGCGGCCAAGGCATTAGTTCCTGACAGATAGATGGTCTCCTTGAAGGGAGTCCTAGAAGACCATGAGTACATAGACAGTACCAGGAAAGGTTAGATAGGTAAGGTAAGATAGGTATTCAGCGGGAGGCAGGTAAGAGTGCAATAGCTAGTTGGTTATTCAGAGGTCCAACAGCAATAGATTGAGTGAACAACACATTTGCACTTTGTTGGAAAGAACTCTGTAGGTTCTTTCTTGCTTTATTCAAATTAATTGACTTAATGAGGACATTGAAGACTGGCAAGTGATAAGTGTGAAAGTGCGAGTGAGAGAAAGAGAGAGAGTTTGTATTATGACAGACTCTGCATCTCTCCTTTCCTCTGCTCCTCTCTAAGCAGGCATCTCAGTCTGTCACACAGTAGCAGTCCGTTGTCTGTATGGTGAGCCCTGACACAAAGCAGGCATGAGGCGAGTGCTGGAGTGAAAGCTTGTTTGGGAGAGCAGCACGGCCCTGTGACAAGGCATCCAGACATGGGTGAGGAGCGAGGGGGATTTTGCTGCTAGTCCCTGAGCGCTAGGAATGATGAGGCTAATTCCTCCACACGGCCCTTATCTGAAAGGGGCACCTGAGTCTGCCAAGGAGGGGCATGGGCAAAGACAGACAGACACATTCACACACAGCACACAGACACACAGATAGATGTACCATCAGAGACTGGGATAGTGAATGGGATTAGGCAGCATCCTGTGGGGCTGGGGGTGCACCCCTCTGCTAGACGAGACAAAGCAGGGGGAGACGGGAACCATTCTCCAATACTACCTCCCTCTCTCTCTCCTTCTTGACTTCCAGACAGCAGACGTCACAGAGCACACTGGTGTGTCTGACAAAAAGAAGATATAGTTCAATCCACAGTGCACCAGTCAGAGGGATAAAGAGACTGAGAGATGGAACAAGTGATGGGGAAGAGAGGAAGCCGATCACCAGGGAGCAATCCTTTCCTTCCAACCGGCTGGCCCTGAGTGGAATGATATAGATGTTGCCTCTCGCTTCCTTTCACCTCAATACAGATTCCCTCAGTCATTCTAAAAGCCATATCACACAGCTAAATGTTTACTGGACAGGGACAAAATAAAGCTGAGGGAATCTATTTCTGGTGTGAGACAAGTCAGGTTGGGGATATTCCTCAACAGTAGGTTAGATACGTCACCAAGAGGATGAAAGAGGAGGCCTGCATGTCATAAAATGAGCTACTAAATTGGATTACTTGGAGCCCTTGGTTTAAAAATGAAATCATTACCCCACGGTGTGTTTACTTATCACAAATGGGTTTCACATTTTATAAACCTTGTTTTCATTGACGTTAATCGACGTAACAATACATTTTTCTCTTAAGCAATTCTTCACTGTATACAGGCCGACTGCTGCATGTCAAACATTGTTAGCAACAACAATGTTTTCAAGTGAACTTCAGGAGAGAGAGAGAGAGAGAGAGAGAGAGAGAGAGAGAGAGAGAGAGAGAGAGAGAGAGAGAGAGAGAGAGAGAGAGAGAGAGAGAGAGAGAGAGAGAGAGAGAGAGAGAGAGAGAGAGAGGATGCTTCTAAAGCAGCTGTACCTGTGAGGGTGACAGAGGGGTTCAGAGGGGTTCAGAGAGAACAAAGGGGTTCAATTAGGACCTTGTCCCCTACTGTTAGGACCCTGTCCCCTACTGTTAGGACCCTGTCCCCTAATGTTAGGACTCTGTCCACTACTGTTAGGACCCTGTCCCCTAATGTTAGGACCCTGTCCCCTACTGTTAGGACACTGTCCCCTACTGTTAGGACCCGGTCCCCTACTGTTAGGACTCTGTCCCCTAATGTTAGGACTCTGTCCCCTACTGTTAGGACCCTGTCCCCTAATGTTAGGACCCTGTCCCCTACTGTTAGGACTCTGATACCTCCTTTTAAGTTTCTGTCCAATACTGTTTGAACCCTGTCCCCAACTGTTAGTACCCTGTCCCCTACCGTTAGGACCCTGTCCCCTACTGTTAGGACCCTGTCCCCTACTGTTAGGACCCTGTCCCCTACTGTCCCCTCCTGTTTGGACCCTGGCCCCCACTGTTAGGACCCTGTCCCCTACTGTTAGGACCCTGTCCCCTACTGTCCCCTCTTGTTTGGACCCTGGCCCCCACTGTTAGTATCCTGTCCCCTACTGTTAGGACCCTGTCCCCTACTGTCCCCCACTGTTAGGATCCTGTCCCAGTAATGTCCCCTCCTGTTATAACTCTGTCCATTCATGTAAGGATCTTGTCCCCTATTGTTAGGGCCCTGTCACATACTGTCCCCTACTGTTATGACCCTGACCCTGCTGTTATGATCCTGTCTCTTACCGTTAGGACCCTGTCCCCCACGGTTAGGGCCCGGTCCCCTACCGTTAGGATCCTGTCCTAGTACTGTCCCCTACTGTTAGGACCCTGTTCCCTACTGTTAGTACACTGTCCCCTACTGTAAGGACCCTGTCCCCTACTGTAAGGACCCTGTCCCCTACTGTTAGGGCCCTGTCCCCTACTGTTAGGACCCTGTCCTCTACTGTTTGGACCTTATCTTTTACTGTTAGGATCCTGTCCCAGTACTGGAACCTACTGTTAGGACCCAATCTGAGTACTGTCCCATCCTGTCAGGATTATGTCCCTTACTGTTAGGACCCTGTCCCCTCCTGTTAGGATATTGTCCCTTACTGTCAGGACCCTTTCCACTACTGTTAGGACCCTGTCACATACTGTCCCCTCTTGTTAGGACTCTGTCCCCTACTGTGAGGACCCTGTCCACTACTGTTCTTCCTGTTAGGACCTTGTCCCCTCCTGTTAGGACCCTGTTTCCTCCTGTTAGGACCCTGTCACTTCCTGTTAGGACCCTGTCTCCTCCTGTTAGGACCCTGTCTCCTCCTGTTAGGACCCTGTCTCCTCCTGTTAGGACCCTGTCTCCTCCTGTTAGGACCCTGTCTCCTCCTGTTAGGACCCTGTCACTTCCTGTTAGGACCCTGTCCCCTCCTTTTAGGACCCTGTCACCTCCTGTTAGGACCCTGTCACTTCCTGTTAGGACCCTGACCCCTCCTGTTAGGACTCCTGTTAGGTCCCTGTTCCCTCCTGTTAGGACCCTGTCACCTCCTGTTAGGTCCCTGTTCCCTCCTGTTAGGACCCTGTCTCCTAGTGTCCCCTCCTGTTCGGAACCCTGTCCCCTCCTGTTAGGACTCTGACCCCTCCTGTTAGGTCCCTGTTCCCTCCTGTTCGAACCCTGTTCCCTCCTGTTAGGACCCTGTCACCTCCTGTTAGGACCCTGTCCCCTCCTGTTAGGACCCTGTCCCCTCCTGTTAGGACCCTGTCCCCTCCTGTTAGGTCCCTGTTCCCTCCTGTTAGGACCCTGTCACCTCCTGTTAGGACCCTCTCCCCTCCTGTTAGGACCCTGTCCCCTCCTGTTAGGTCCCTGTTCCCTCCTGTTAGGACCCTGTCCCCTCCTGTTAGGACTCTGACCCTCCTGTTACCCTGTCTCCTCCTGTTAGGACCCTGTCTCCTCCTGTTAGGACCCTGTCTCCTCCTGTTAGGACCCTGTCCTGTTAGGACCCTGTCCCCTCCTTTTAGGACCCTGTCACCTCCTGTTAGGACCCTGTCACTTCCTGTTAGGACTCTGACCCCTCCTGTTAGGACTCCTGTTAGGTCCCTGTTCCCTCCTGTTAGGACCCTGTCACCTCCTGTTAGGACCCTGACCCCTCCTGTTAGGACTCCTGTTAGGTCCCTGTCTCCTCCTGTTAGGACCCTGTCTCCTCCTGTTAGGACCCTGTCACTTCCTGTTAGGACCCTGTCCCCTCCTTTTAGGACCCTGTCACTTCCTGTTAGGACCCTGTCACTTCCTGTTACCCCTCCTGTTAGGACTCCTGTTAGGTCCCTGTTCCTCCTGTTAGGACCCTGTCACCTCCTGTTAGGACCCTGACCCCTCCTGTTAGGACTCCTGTTAGGTCCCTGTTCCCTCCTGTTCGGAACCCTGTTCCCTCCTGTTAGGACCCTGTTAGGTCCCTGTTCCTCCTGTTAGAACCCTGTTCCCTCCTGTTAGGACCTTGTCCCCTCCTGTTAGGACCCTGTCTCCTCCTGTTAGGACCCTGTCACTTCCTGTTAGGACCCTGTCCCCTCCTTTTAGGACCCTGTCACCTCCTGTTAGGACCCTGTCACCTCCTGTTAGGACCCTGACCCCTCCTGTTAGGACTCCTGTTAGGTCCCTGTTCCCTCCTGTTCGAACCCTGTTCCCTCCTGTTAGGACTCTGACCCCTCCTGTTAGGTCCCTGTTCCCTCCTGTTCGAACCCTGTTCCCTCCTGTTAGGACCTTGTCCCCTCCTGTTAGGACCCTGTCTCCTCCTGTTAGGACCCTGTCACTTCCTGTTAGGACCCTGTCTCCTCCTGTTAGGACCCTGTCTCCTCCTGTTAGGACCCTGTCACTTCCTGTTAGGACCCTGTCACCTCCTGTTAGGACCCTGTCACTTCCTGTTAGGACCCTGACCCCTCCTGTTAGGACCCTGACCCCTCCTGTTAGGACTCTGACCCCTCCTGTTAGGACTCCTGTTAGGTCCCTGTTCCCTCCTGTTAGGACCCTGTCACCTCCTGTTAGGACCCTGTCACCTCCTGTTAGGACCCTGTCTCCTCCTGTTAGGTCCCTGTTCCCTCCTGTTCGAACCCTGTTCCCTCCTGTTAGGACCCTGACCCCTCCTGTTAGGACTCCTGTTAGGTCCCTGTTCCCTCCTGTTAGGACCCTGTCACCTCCTGTTAGGACCCTGTCACCTCCTGTTAGGACCCTGTCTCCTCCTGTTAGGTCCCTGTTCCCTCCTGTTCGAACCCTGTTCCCTCCTGTTAGGACTCTGACCCCTCCTGTTAGGTCCCTGTTCCCTCCTGTTCGAACCCTGTTCCCTCCTGTTAGGACCCTGTCACCTCCTGTTAGGACCCTGTCACCTCCTGTTAGGACCCTGACCCCTCCTGTTAGGACTCTGACCCCTCCTGTTAGGACTCTTGTTAGGTCCCTGTTCCCTCCTGTTAGGACCCTGTCCCCTCCTGTTAGGACCCTCCTGTTAGAACCCTGTCTCCTAGTGTCCCCTCCTGTTTCGAAACCTGTCCCCTCCTTTTCTTACCCTGTCCCCTCCTGTTAGAACCCTGTCTCCTAGTGTCCCCTCCTGTTTCGAAACCTGTCCCCTCCTTTTCTTACCCTGTCCCCTCCTGTTCGAACCCTGTCCCCTCCTGATTGCACCCTGTCCCCTCCTGATCGGACCCTGTGGACCCTGTCCCCTCTTGATCGGACCCTGTCTCCTCCTGATCGGACCCTGTCCCCTCCTGATAGGACTCTGATAGGTCACACATTCACAGTCATAGACACCGATGGTTCCCATTACAGACATTACCAAACTGTGGCGCAAATCTCACTAAGCAAAACTAGAGGTGTTAGTGGTTTTGCTTTGTGTGAGAAAACTATCACACTGAAGTCATTGCATGTGTGTTGGATTATTGACTTGTACCATGTACAGTAAAACACGCCCACTCTGCCAACCTACCCCAACCTTCTCACATACACAAAAAAAATCTTCAAATTTGTATAAATATTTTCCAACCAGCTGACCTGAGGAACACAGCCAAGGTTAAAACCTTAAACTGACAAAGCATATTTGAGTAAATAAATTGTGAGATATTATCCAAACACACATATTGTGTGGGGCGAAACCCATAAAACCCAAGACAATGTAAACAACTGAACTGAAACGCTGAGCTAGCCTTTCTCTCTGTTTGGAATCCCAGACATTCCTCAGCAGGTAATTAGCCTGTTTAGCTTCCAGTCCGCTTTTATCACAGTGAGGATCTGCCCACTCAGGAGACCGGCTGAGTCAGCTAGAGACGGAGAGAGGCAGTCTGGGAGACTAGTGAGGTGGCTCCCTCCCATCTGATTGGCCCTGGGCCCGAAGCCACAGGAAGCCAGAGGTGGTAGCCTCATCTCCATTGTAGGTAAGTAAAGCCAGTTAGAATTGAGCTGAACCGGGCTAGAGCCTTCCTTCCTCTCGGAACTTTTAATTGAAATTATCTAATGCATTGGTCATTAAACGCTCTGTAGTTGTCCCAGTCCCTCAGACTCCATCTCTGCATCCCCTCTCATCTCTGCTATACTCATTTCACTCCTGCTGTTCTATTTCCATACACGTCTGAAAGGTGATTTTCAAATGGAGCTCAAAACAGCAGAGATGAGAGGAGTGCGGGAATGCTTGTCTGAGTCAATGCTGCCTGCAATGGAGAAATATCACCAACAGTAGAGAATCTCATAAAGAGGGTAGGGGACAAATCTGAGACAAACTCTATGTCTTCCAGATAGTGAGAGTGAGTGAGTGTCTAAATAAAGAGTTGATTACAACTGGGGGCCATCACTCAGTCTAAGTCCTAGAGCATGAGTTAGGAGAGTTCGAGAGAAAGAGGGAGAGAGAGAAACAGAGAGAAGGGAATAGTGTAGGGGAGACCAGGAGGGCGCTTACTAGGTGTGAAATGAGAGCCCCTGGGTATGAGGGATAGAGAGAAGTACAACAAGTCCAGCTCCATCCATCACACACACAGAGGAGAGACAGACTGACTAGCCAGCCAGTGAGGCTCAGAGACAGTCTGGAACCAAAGGGCTTCTATGCATTCAAACTACATGACGTCACAGTCTCTAGTCTAGACCATTTCTCCCAAATCCTAGCTTTGCTAAAAAAATAACTGTATTAATAGTTCATGTGACAGTCCTGATTGTGATGGTCATCATTAGTATGTTGATGATGATGATGATGATGCAATGGCATTCATGATGAAGGGTGCTGGTTAGGTTAGGAGGACTAGAGATGACGGGACAGGCAGAATGGGGAGGGAGTCTGGGTAGGGTAATTGCTGAAAAGGACAGTTTCAGCCTCATATGATTGTGTAACAAAAACAAGAGAATCACTGTACTTCCAGGAATTGGATCAGAGCCATTTGGAATGAGAATGGTCTGGTCTCCCAAGAGTCCACTCATAGAGGACAAGGGACCTGGAACTTACAAAAGCCATCAGATGGACAGGTGTAGACAATGAGAGGGCCTGACCAGCGTGACTGAGAGTGAGAGGGGGTCTTGTAAAGGGCATTGGTATATTTGCTTTGAGTATGTGTTAGTTTGAGTATTAACACATACTGAAATGTGTTAGTTATGTGTTAGTTTGCAGTTTAACTAACAGTAGATCAGCCAGATTTTGGCCACTGGAGGAGGTGTTATTGTTGGGGATGATGATGTCACTTCAGATCTGACATCACAGACTAGGGCTTCAGAGGGGCTCATCTCCTCCCAACGTCCCTCTGCAGCAGAAAACAACAGAGGTTTGCCCGCTAGGGGTGACAAAATATGGAATGTGTGTGCGTCTCTCTCTCTCAAAGCAGAAGGGGTAATTTGACATTTTTCCAAAGCTGTAGTAACTTGGGGCCTCTGTGTACTGCCTGTCTCCATCACAATATCCAACACAAGAGAAAAGCAACTCTCCCTGTGCGCTGACTTGGTGAAGCGTGAAAGAACACGTGTCAAACTGGGCGCGGAGAGGAGAGTGTCATGTCAGATCAGGCCGAGGGACGGCCAGACACGTCTCGGAGCGTCAGCGCCCGTGCAGCCTGTGTGTGTGGCAGACAGACTAACCAACCCCAAAACCCCAACCTCTCCCTTTACTGTATATTTTCACATTTCTCTTCTGCAAAACACTGCTAACAGGCTGCATGTGTGCTGTGGTGATTGCTGGAGGCGAAGCTGCCACAAACGAACTCTCGGAACGCCAGCCTCTGAACACCAAACCAAGAATAATGCATGCTAATGAGAGGGCGGATCAAAGTTTGGTGGCCGTCTCTCGCTTTGGTTAATAATTCTCTGTGATGAGGTGAGTTGATGTGGCTGTCACTCAGAGCGCCTGTCACTTCAAGACTGGAGGAGAACACAATAGGCTTTTTGTCATCACCATGTTATTTGGGCTTGCTTTGCAGAGATGCCTTTATTCCCCTACACACATTCCCAAATAGTCATATTTCAGCTGGATGTTGTCTGAACTGAAGCCAACCACTCACCTAGACATCATAAAAACCACAACAACTCACCTAGACATCATAAAAACCACAACAACTCACCTAGACATCATAAAAACCACAACAACTCACCTAGACATCATAAAAACCACAACAACTCACCTAGACATCATACAAATCACAACAACTCACCTAGACATCATAAAAACCACAACAACTCACCTAGACATCATAAAAACCACAACAACTCACCTAGACATCATAAAAACCACAACAACTCACCTAGACGACATAAAAACCACACCATCTGTCACACCCATCCTTATTATTCTATATGTTTGGTTAGGTCAGGGTGTGACTCGGGTGGGAAATTCTATGTTTCTTTGTTTTGGCCGAGTGTGGTTCCCAATCAGAGGCAGCTCTCTGTAGTTGTCTCTTATTGGGGGTCATACTTAGGCAGCCCTTTTTCCCACCATTAGGTTGTGGGATCTTGTTTTCTGTTTAGTGTCTTACCCTGACAGAACTGTGCGTTTTTGTTATTTTTGTTTGAGTGTTTTTTTGAATAAACGAATCATGAACACTTTCCAAACTGCGGTTTAGTCTACTCTTCCTACCACCAACGAGAGCCGTAACAACAACTCACATAGACATCATAAAAACCAAAACAACTCACCACCTAGACATCATAAAAACCAAAACAACTCCCCACCTGGACATCATAAAAACCACAACAACTCACCACCTAGACATCATAATAACCACAACAACTCACCACCTAGACGTCATAAAAACCACAACAACTCACCACATAGACGTCATAAAAACCACAACTCACCACCTAGACATCATAAAAACCACAACTCACCACCTAGACATCATAAAAACCAAAACAACTCACCACCTGGACATCATAAAAACCACAACAACTCACCACCTGGACATCATAAAAACCACAACAACTCACCACCTAGATGACATAAAAACCACAACAACTCACCTAGACATCATAAAAAACCCAACAACTCACCAGCTAGACGACATGAAAACCACAACAACAACTCACCTAGACATCATAAAAACCACAACAACTCACCTAGACATCATACAAATCACAACACCTCACCTAGACATCATAAAAACCACAACAACTCACCACCTAGACATCATAAAAACCACAACAACTCACCTAGACATCATAAAAACCACAACAACTCACCACCTAGACGACATAAAAACCACAATAACTCACCACCTAGACGACATAAAAACCACAACAACTCACCACCTCGACGACATAAAAACCACAACAACTCACCACCTAGACGACATAAAAACCACAACAACTCACCACCTAGACATGTGGACAGGGCAGACGGGGCTGGTTGATGCATCATAGAAAGAAAGATCTCTTAATCTACAGCTCTTTGTGTATATGAGTCTGTCTGAGCCCTGTCTCCCACACACACATCTCTTTAATGGATCAGAAACATGGTCAACCGACTGGTTACACACACACACACACACACACTACACAACTCTCACACACAAACAAAATCCACCCATAACCACATTAATCATGAAGGAGAGTGTAGAGGGACAGAGGAGCCAGAAGAGGAGGGTTTTGCTGATCATAGCGGTCTCCCTTAATAAATTCCATGATGACAATGAGTCTGTTTTTTTTTGCCATGTTTCAGTGATGAGTAAAGGCTCCGCTTTCAACAGAGCTCCCAGTGTGGGACCAGTACAATCCAGAAGACTGTAACTACACTGCTCACACAGACCAGACATAGAAATACTGCTGTGCCATTCTGCTCATGTCGGTAAAACAGAAAGGAACACGCCCCTAGGGGCACAAGGCTAGGGGCACAAGGCTAGGGGCCCAAGGCAAAGCTAGCCTGGTTAATGACGTGAACGACTAACACTATAAAACCCTGGGGTGCCATTCATCTCTACATAATCTCTACATACATAGTACAAAGTACATAATACAGTGACTATATCAACGGACTCCCTCTGGTAGTAATACAATAATCATGATAAGACTGTTCTCATACACATTCTCTAAAGTAAAGTAACCAAATAACCTGATCTCGGATAGGCTAGGGCAGTGTTTCCCAACATGCAGCAGCCTCTCCCGTCGCTCCCTGTAGCAGGCATTGTCTGCTACCATGCACATGTACTTCCTGAAGCAGCCAGCACAACTTAGCCTCATGAAAAACAAACATTGTTTTGCACAAGAGGGACAAACTGTTGAAAGTTTGGATTAAGCAAATTGGAGATGCATGTCAGGACCAAACAAGACAAACTGTGCCAGACACTGATTCTGCATGAGGAGGACAGAGAGCAAGAGAGAGTGAGAGACCTAAAGATGCTGTCTGCCATGTTAACAGAGTTTGAGGGGGTGATGGGCATAATCCCACTATGCTTCCCCACTGTGGCCTGAGGCCTGGTGTCGTTTTAACAGGCTTATTGCACAATCCCCAATCCTATTTCTCCTAACAGACAGAGAGGGGAGAGATGTCAGTCAGAACTGATCATTGTGTGTCAGTGTCAGTGCTCAGAGGTCCAGTGCTCTGGTTCTCTGACCACAGCAGGAGGAGGTCTGGAAGGTTTCCATGCCCCAGGGAGTGTAATCCTTTTATTCTGACTGAAGATGCGTTGTGCTTCAGAGTGGAGCCGGAGCGGGAACACATTGCTGGCCAATAGACAGACACATCACAGTCCCTGTACCCTCTTTACTGAACACTGGAACCGACAGGTTCCTCATTATGTCACTCAGCCCTGTCCCAGGGGTCTACACTGGAACAGGCAGGTTCCTCATTATGTCTCTCAGCCCTGTCCCAGGGGTCTACACTGGAACAGACAGGTTCCTCATTATGTCTCTCAGCCCTGTCCCATGGGACTACACTGGAACAGGCGGGTTCCTCATTATGTCTCTCAGCCCTGTCCCAGGGGACTACACTGGAACAGACAGGTTCCTCATTATGTCTCTCAGCCCTGTCCCATGGGACTACACTGGAACAGACAGGTTCCTCATTATGTCTCTCAGCCCTGTCCCATGGGACTACACTGGAACCGACAGGTTCCTCATTATGTCTCTCAGCCCTCTCCCATGGGACTACACTGGAACAGACAGGTTCCTCATTATGTCTCTCAGCCCTGTCCCAGGGGACTACACTGGAACAGACAGGTTCCTCATTATGTCTCTCAGCCCTGTCCCATGGGACTACACTGGAACAGACAGGTTCCTCATTATGTCTCTCAGCCCTGTCCCATGGGAGTACACTGGAACAGACAGGTTCCTCATTATGTCTCTCAGCCCTGTCCCATGGGACTACACTGGAAGAGACAGGTTCCTCATTATGTCTCTCAGCCCTCTCCCATGGGACTACACTGGAACAGACAGGTTCCTCATTATGTCTCTCAGCCCTGTCCCAGGGGACTACACTGGAACAGACAGGTTCCTCATTATGTCTCTCAGCCCTGTCCCAGGGGTCTACACTGGAACAGACAGGTTCCTCATTATGTCTCTCAGCCCTGTCCCATGGGACTACACTGGAACAGACAGGTTCCTCATTATGTCTCTCAGCCCTGTCCCATGGGAGTACACTGGAACAGACAGGTTCCTCATTATGTCTCTCAGCCCTGTCCCATGGTACTACACTGGAACAGGCAGGTTCCTCATGTCTCTCAGCCCTGTCCCAGGGGACTACACTGGAACAGACAGGTTCCTCATTATGTCTCTCAGCCCTGTCCCAGGGGTCTACACTGGAACAGACAGGTTCCTCATTATGTCTCTCAGCCCTGTCCCAGGGGACTACACTGGTGGATAGACCAGGGAGGGGATGGAGGAGGGGGATGGGGGAAAATCCAGAATTCTTTGAATTCCAAAATAAACCCCTCAAAGAAGAGGGGATTATCCCATCCTTTGGTGGCTCTAGCAGAGAGGGTCATCCCATTTGTAGTCCGACAGAGGGTCTGAGACAGTGGATGGACACACCTCGTTATAGAAGAAAGCTATGGTTAAGGCATGGTGAATGAGGCTGACAGCACAGCTCCCCACCCCTCTCTACACACACACCTCCCTGTCCTAGGAAATCAAAGGGGTTTGGGACAGTGGCTGGGGAGCATCATGGTAGAGTGGCCGATCAGCGTGGTCCAGCGTGTTCAGTGTTGGTTAAGTGGTCTGAGTGGTCTGGAAACTGAAACACACTACAGGGCTGGGAGAAAATACTACCCTCTTTGCCTTCATCAGATAACATATGACGAGACAGTGATTGAAATGACTGCCAGTCATCAGTTCCAAGAAATATGTTAAAGGAAGAACCTAAACAGTAAACTCAGAAAAAAAAGAAACTTCCCTTTTTCAGGACCCTGTCTTTCAAAGATAATTCATAAAAATCCAAATAACTTCACAGATCTTCATTGTAAAGGGTTTAAACACTGTTTACCATGCTTGTTCAATTAACCATAAACAATAAATGAACATGCACATGTGGAATGGTCGTTAAGACACTAACAGCTTACAGACGGTAGGCAATTAAGGTCACAGTTATGAAAACTTAGGACACTAAAAAGGCCTTTCTACTGACTCTGAAAAACCCCAATAAAAGATGCCCAGGGTCCCTGCTCATCTGCGTGAACGTGCCTTAGGCATGCTGCGAGGAGGCATGAGGACTGCAGATGTGGCCAGGGCAATAAATTGCCATGTCTGTACTGTGAGACGCCTAAGATAGTGCTACAGGGAGACAGGACGGACAGCTGGTCGTCCTCACAGTGGCAGACCACGTGTAACAACACCTGCACAGGATTGGTACATCCGAACATCACACCTGCGGGACATGTACACCAGGAACGCACAATACCTCCATCAGTGCTCAGACTGTTCGCAATAGGCTGAGAGAGGCTGGACTGGGGGCTTGCAGACCTGTTCTAAGGCAGGTCCTCACCAGACATCACTGGTAACAACGTTGCCTATGGGCATGGAGGTGGAGGGTCCGTCATGGTCTGGAGCGGTGTGTCACAGCATCATCGGACTGAGCTTGTTGTCATTGCAGGCAATCTCAACGCTGTGCATTACAGGGAAGACAACCTCCTCCCTCATGTGGTACCCTTCCTTCATCCTCATCCTGACATGACGCTCCAGCATGACAATGCCACCAGCCATACTACTCGTTCTGTGTGTGATTTCCTGCAAGACAGGAATGTCCGTGTTCTGCCATGACCAGCGAAGAGCCCGGATCTCAATCCCATTGAGCACGTCTGGGACCTGTTGGATCGGAGGGTGAGTGCTAGGGCCATTCCCCCCAGAAATGTCTAGGAGCGTGCATGTGCCTTGGTGGAAGAGTGGGGTAACATCTCACAGTGAGAACTGGCAAATCTTGTGCAGTCCATGAGGAGGAAATTCACTGCAGTACCTAATGCAGCTGGTGGCCACACCAGATACTGACTGTTACTTTTGATTTTGACCACCCCTTTGTTCAGGGACACATTATTCCATTTCTGTTAGTCACATGTCTGTGGAACTTGTTCAGTTCATGTCTCAGTTGTTGAATCTTGTTATGTTCTAGAGGTCGACCGATAATGATTTTACAACTCCAATACTGATACCGATTATTGGAGGATTTTAAAAAACCGATACCGATTAATTGGCCGATTTTTTTAAATGTATTTATTTATTTGTAATAATGACAATTACAACAATACTGAATGAAAACTTATTTTAACTTATTTTAACTTAATATATCATCAATAAAATCAATTTAGCCTCAAATAAATAATGAAACATGTTCAAATTGGTTTAAATAATACAAAATCAAAGTGTTGGAGAATTAAGTAAAAGTGCAATATGTGCCATGTAAAAAAGCAATGTTTAAGTTCCTTGCTCAGAACATGACAACATATGAAAGCTGGTGGTTCCTTTTAACACAAGGCTTCAATATTCCCAGGTAAGAAGTTTTAGGTTGTAGTTATTATATGAATTATAGGACTATTTCTCTATATACCATTTGTATTTCATATATATTTGACTATGTTCTTATAGGCACTAGTATTGCCAGTGTAACAGTATAGCTTCCACACCTCTCCTCGACCCTACCTGGGCTCGAACCAGGAACACATAGAAAACAGCCACCCTCGAAGCATCGTTATGCATTGCTCCACAAATACTGCGGTCCTTGCAGAGAATTTTTTTACATTTTTTTAATTTTACCTTTATTTAACCAGGCAAGTCAGTTAAGAACAAATTCTTATTTTCAATGACGGCCTAGGAACAGTGGGTTAACTGCCTGTTCAGGGGCAGAACAACAGATTAGTACCTTGTCAGGTTCCTAGTCCAACTCTCTAACCACTAGGCTACCCTGCCGCCCCAGGGTAGGAACAACTACTTTAAGGTCTCAGAGTGAGTGCCGTCACCGATTGAAACGCTATTAGCGCACACCCCGCTAACTCGCTAGCCATTTCACATCGGTTACACCAGCCTAATCTCGGGAGTTGATAGGCTTGAAGTCATAAACAGCTCAATGCTTGATGCACAACGAAGAGTTGCTGGCAAACGCACAAAAGTGCTGTTTGAATGAATGCTTACGAGCCTGCTGCTGCCTACCACCGCTCAGTCAGACTGCTCTATCAAATAATAGCCTTAATTATAGCATAATAACACACAGAAATACGAGCCTTAGGTCAATAATATGGTCAAATCCAGAAAATATAAACTAACATTTATTCTTTCAGTGAAATACGGAACCATTACTTATTTTATCTAACGGGTGGCATCCCTAAGTCTAAATATTGCTGTTACATTGTACAACCTTCAATGTTATGTCATAATTATGTATAATTCTGGCAAATGAATTACGGTCTTTGTTAGGAATAAATGGTCTTCACACAGTTCGCAATGAGCCAGGTGACCCAAACTGCTGCTTGCACAGAACGCAAGAGAAGTGACATAATTTCCCTAGTTATAAGAAAGTCATGTTAGCAAGCAATATGAACTAAATATGCAGGTTTAAAAATATAGACTTGTGTATTGATTTTAAAGAAAGGCATTGATGTTTATGATTAGGTACACATTGGTGCAACGACAGTGCTTTTTTTGGGAATGCGCTTATAAATCATCACCCGTTTGGAGAAGTAGGCAGTGATTAGATGAGAAATTAACAAGCACCGCATCGATTATACGCAACGCAGGACACGCTAGATAAACTAGTAATATCATCAACCATGTGTAGTTAACTAGTGATTATGTTAAGGTTGATTGTTTTTTATAAGATAAGTTTAGTGCTAGCTGGCAACTTACAACTTACTGTGGCTTCTTGCTGCACTCTCGTAACAGGTAGGTAGCCTGCCACGCAGTCTCCTCATGGAGTGCAATGTAAAGCAGGTGGTTAGAGCATTGGACTAGTAACCGGAAGGTTGCAAGACCGAATCCCCAAGCTGACAAGGTAAAAATCTGTTGTTCTGCCCCTGAACAAGGCAGGTAACCCACTGTTCCTGGGCTGTCATTGAAAGTAAGAATGTGTTCTTCATTGACTTGCCTAGTTAAATAAAGGTTAAAAAAATATATTGATTGTTATGAAAACTTGAAATCGGCCCTAATTCATCGGCCATTCCGATTAATCGGTCGACCTCTATTATGTTTATACAAATATTTACACATGTTAAGTTTGCTGAAAATAAATGCAGTTGACAGTGAGAGGATGCTTCTTTTTTTACTGAGTTTATTTATAAAGCAACTTATACAATCCTGAACAAGGTCTTGCAAGGTGATGGATGTGTTTGTAGCCTATGCACCATAAGACCATGTCAGTACATATAAACACATTGGATTTAAATGTCCAAAAGCATGTGGAGAGAAATCTAGAGTGATGACAGATCTTAACTAGGAGGGTAAAATCTTGTCACTCTGACCCTTCATGTGACCATGGACTAAATCTAGCTAACGACTTCCTTTTCTACCAAGGTGGAGGACTCAGGGTGGGGCGCCTCAGGGCAAAGTGACCCTCCGCTAAAACCTGCCTGTTCCTGAGGGGGCACGTTTTAAATACCATGACTTTGCAGAATCGGGTTCAGATAGGTTCAGAATAGACTCGTTCCTAGACCCATTCTTAACTCCACAGTACATTTTCTTCATTATATAAGTTACTGTGTTTTTTTACCAGGGCTTATTTTCTTGAGAAATCCATTAAGATGTCAGTAGTTGAGAAGGTGGGGGGTGGAGGGGGTAGATGGAGAGATGGTGTAGGGATGGGGGTACGAGACTTGTCTCATTTTAGTGCTGAACCATGTTCTTTTCTATACAGCCAATCACATTAGCAGTACTAAGAGAGGCTGTGTTGGAGGCTGTGTTCTCTCCAGCCCAACAAAAGAGGTCTACATCAACTTAATAATGTAACACAATCTACAGCACCACAATAACGGATATTTTTGGGGAAAAGAGCCATTTCACAAACACACACACACACTATAAAACTCTATCCCATTCAGTACAACATGTATACACACAGCACAGAAAGCACTAATGCACCTCCACTGTTCCCTTGATGCCATATTGTTCAGAAAATACCTGTCGACTGCAATGATGGCATGCCACTCAGGGTTTTCCTCTAAAAGCCCAGTGAAAAACACAGTCCACCTATACACAAACCAATACACTGGTCTTCAACTCTGCCATCCTGATGGGGACACTGACCTTTGTCATTCTATTGAGCGAGCCATCCCTCCAAATAAGACAATAGAGTTTGAAGTGGGCTTTTAATATCGACGTGATGGCTTGTTCCTCCAAGGACTCCCCCTGACCTCTGCCACTCCGGACTAACCCAAAACGCAATAACTTGGAGCGGACACACACACACACACACACACACACACACACACACACACACAGAGACAGTGACACAGAGAGAGACCGTGAGAAGGGGGCAGGGGATGCTGACAGGATCACTCTCTGATCTCACCATCCATGGCAAGCAGCTCTCCTTTCATTCCCTAGGGATCTCTGGAAGAATATCTGAACACAGAGTCTGGTAGAGATATAGGAAGAGAGCAACACATGCTCTCGACTGACCATTCTAATATTCACTACACTTCCGTTTGATTTACTGCAATAACACATTGACATATAGCTAATCTATTTCATGACTTTATTTTAGCCTTTCACATTAAAATGCTGAACAGAGCACTGGGAAATGTACTGTATAAACAGACGGCCAATGGGATCTGGATGGGAAACAGTGAAATGATGAGCTTTGGCTCTCATCTGGAAGGCTGGGTTGGGAGATGAATCTAAAACAACATTCTCTGTTTCCACCACAACCAGTCGTATGAATAAGTGGGCTGTAAGACATGAGAAATGAGCAACTGAAGCACGAGAAATTATGTGCATAGAACATGTTGTCTTGGCTCTCTATCTAGTTATGTGTGTGTGTGTGTGTGTGTGTGTGTGTGTGTGTGTGTGTGTGTGTGTGTGTGTGTGTGTGTGTGTGTGTGTGTGTGTGTGTGTGTGTGTGTGTGTGTGTGTGTCCGTAGCAACTCTGTGGCATGACCTCTCTGTGTAAAAGCACTCTAGCTGTGCTCTGCTCTGGGCCTCAACGGAGACCAGAGAGACCACTAGAGCGAAAGAGAGACCGCAACCAACATTAACCTGACCGTGGCGCAAAGTGGCCTGGGCAGAGATACAAGGTCGAACCGCTCCAAAACCACGGCTAAAACAACAGCGAAAAAAGAGAATAGGAAGAAGCAACAAAATGGCCACAGAGAGGTGAGCGAGGTATAGGGCCTCTGGGCTGTTCCCTCCTCTCTCCTCCAAGGGTCCATCCCCTGTTCCTCCTAACCTCTGTTCTCTGTCTCCTCCTCTCTTCTCCAATTGTCCATCCCCTGTTCCTCCTAACCTCTGTTCTCTGTCTCCTCCTCTCTTCTCCAATGGTCCATCCCCTGTTCCACCTAACCTCTGTTCTCTGTCTCCTCCTCTCTCTCTAGAAAACATGGCTTTCTGAGGTGTCCAGCGATGTCAGTTGTCTTTGGACGTCCCCTGTGCTGTGGGGTTTGTGTAACAACTACAAGGCCTGGCTTCTTGTGTCTCCCCATCCACCGCTATCCCACCACTACTATAGTATGACCGCTGTCAGACTGTCTGGAGTTCCCATCAGTTCAGTTCTTTTGTGGCCGCCACCCCCATCAAAGTTGCCTATCCCTGGTCCGCATCAAGTATCCTAGGTCTAGCGTGTGGGTTTTTGGCTTTTGTAGGACATTATCCTACATTTACTGATACATTCATCAATTAGCCTACATGGCTATATAGCAACAACATCATATTTAGAGTTAGCAATCTAGATAAGTGTTTTGAGTTCCCTCTATCTCAGGTGGTGAATAATGTAGCCTATAGGGACCAATATGCACAAAGTTGTTGGCAAATCCTCTGAAGAGCCAAAAATACATCTGATAATTCTGGATCCTATTTGGACATGTTTGAAATGTTGCACATCAAAATATCAATCATGCATTTCCTGGATATGTTAGATGAAATAGCTTACTTTTAAATCATAGGCTACCATCTCAGTTGTCTGACTTGGCACAGGAAAACAATTGTCTAGAGCACTGCCTCTTGTAATGTAAAGTAACTGTCCATTAAAAAAAAAATGATGTATTGTTGTTATCGAGCAAAATAGTTACATTTATCCCAGTGTGACATGGAATCTTGTCATTAATATTACAAGGGTCCTGGTTAGAGGGAGTCATGGTGGTTTAGTCAGAACACTGTATCAACACTGCTCAGAGCCACAACACAGTCCACTGATCTCTCTGCAGGGTCACTGGATTTGACCTCTCCATCTTCCTTCACAAGTGCCTGGCAGTTTACACTATAAAGGGGCACACGACACTCTAGTTTCTAGACTATCCTCCATAGTAGATCCCCAGTCAGACACAATCTTGCTATAAGCCATCAAAACACCAACCTTCTCCATCTACATACAGTCTCCTTATTTTATTTAACCTTTATTTAACCAGGTAGGACAGTTGAGAACAAGTTCTCATTTGCAACTGTGACCTGGCCAAGATAAAGCAAAACAGTGCGACACAAACAACAACACAGAGGAAAACACATGGAATAAACAAATGTACAGTCAATAACACAGTAGGAAAAATCTATATACAGTGTGTGCAAATGAGTTAAGGTTAGGGAGGTAAGGCAAGGGTAGCCTAGTGGTTAGAGCGTTAGGCAAGTAACCGGAAGGTTGCAAGTTCAAACCCCCGAGCTGACAAGCTACAAATCTGTCGTTCTTCCCCTGAACAGGCAGTTAACCCACTGTTCCTACGCTGTCATTGAAAATTAGAATTTGTTCTTAACTGACTTGCCTGGTAAAATAAATACAAAATAAATAGGCTGTAGTGGCAAAGTAAATGCAATTAAACACGGGAGTGATAGATGTGCAGAAAATGAATGTGCAAGTAGAGATACTGAGGTGCAAAGGAGGGAAAAATAACAATATGTGGATGAGGTAGATGGGATGGGCTATTTACAGATGGGCTATATACAGGTGCAATGATCTGTGAGCTACTCTGACAGCTGATGCTTAAAGTTAGTGAGGGAGATGTAAGTCTCCAGCTTCAGTGATTTTTGCAATTCGTTCCAGTCATTGGCAGCAGAGAACTGGAAGGAAAGGCAGCCAAAGGAGGAATTGGCTTTGGGGGTGACCAGTGAAATATACCTGCTGGAGCACGTGCTACGGGTGGGTGCTGCCAAGGTGACCAGTGAGCTGAGATAAGGCGGAGCTTTACCTAGCAAAGACTTATAGATGACCTGGAGCCAGCAGGCAAGCCTCCTTAGAGCAGGCCTCACTTTACAAGCCCTGAAATGTGCCCTGCAGTGGCCCTGGACCTTCTGTCTCTGATCCTAGATCCCCACTGCTCCAGCCACCAGCCTCAGCTTGCTTGTCTGTCCCTCCCTCCCTCCTCCCTCTCCACTCTCAAACATCCTTCTCCGCTCCCAGATAGCTCCACCCCCCTCCGCTCCCAGACAGCCCCCTCCACTCCCAGACAGCTCCAGCCCCCTCCGCTCCCTGACAGCCCCCTCCACTCCCAGACAGCTCCAGCGCCTACGACACAATTGATTTAGGCTTTTTGAAATACGCCTACCTGTTGTTGGAGGATTTACATCAGCCCAATGGGAGGTCATTTGTTTAATGCCGATCTCTGAAGGAGGGAGAGGGAATGATGAAGAGAGGAAGAGCCACTAAGTTAATGCATTTCTCTCACCTGCTATTGTCCTCCCAGCTGGAAGGCCCTAGAGCACCCTACAGTAGCACTGTAACTAGGTGGAAACACCCCCTGTCAGAATACAGTGCCTACTGGAAAGGACAAGTGTATCATAACTGTGGCATAGCCACACAGGACCATGAACACCTAATTGATACTGACTGCAGCATTGACCACAACCTGAAACATTGACCAATCTGACCATGACCAAGGACATGATGACAAGGCAGGTTTATGTGTCTTAAGCCATTAAATGGTACATTAGCCTACCTGAGAGAAAGGGGGGATGGGGGAGAAGAGACAGTCAGTGTTATAGGAGGAGGACAGACAATCAGTGTTATAGGATGCAGCAGATAGAACTGAACATAAAAGCACTATTGCAGTTATGACATCACTGACCCACATGTTGGTTATGACATCACTGACCCACATGCTGTTTATGAGATCACTGACCCACATGTTGGTTATGACATCACTGACCCACATGTGGGTTATGACATCACTGACCCACATGTTGGTTGTGAGATCACTGACCCACATGTTGGTTATGACATCACTGACCCACATGTTGGTTATGACATCACTGACCCACATGCTGGTTATGACATCACTGACCCACATGCTGGTTATGACATCACTGACCCACATGCTGGTTTTGACATCACTGACCCACATGCTGGTTATGACATCACTTACCCACATGTTGGTTATGACATCACTGACCCACATGCTGGTTATGACATCACTGACCCTCATGCTGGTTATGAGATCACTGACCCACATGCTGGTTATGAGATCACTGACCCACATGTTGGTTATGACATCACTGACCCACATGTTGGTTATGACATCACTGACCCACATGTTGGTTATGACATCACTGACCCACATGTTGGTTATGACATCACTGACCCACATGCTGATTAGATTACTTATTTTCCCTCTCCGGTCTTTCTGTACTCGCTGTCCGTCCCGGTCTTTCATTTTTGCCAGGGAGGAAAAATAGAAGTCAGTGAATGCTTGCTTTTTATACATCTCTGGAAATTGAAGCCCTGTATGGTGATCAGCTGTAGCCACTCCAGAAAATAGGATTTGTCAAAAACACGGGCGCTAAGTGTATGTGACACCAGCAGGCCGAGACGGAGCTAGACGTTTTGCTCGCTGCACACTGTCCGTCATGTTCAGCTGCTGGACTGAGCCTTTAATACACTCTTCTGATTGTTTATTCATTGTTTTCTTGCTGTGCTTCTCTTGGTGTTGTATATCAGAAGGCAGAGTAGATAGATATCATAGTTGTTTTTCTGTCTCAGTGACAGTTGAGTTGCTCAGATGAACATGGTTATTTGCTCCCTTTCCATCTGTTTGGGGCTGAGATGATTTGTGTTTGTGCCTAAGGGCTCTATCTGTATCACTGAAGGTCAGCGTTACAGCATGACTGAAATGTAAAGGCCATGTTCCCGCGTTAGCGTAGACTGCATTCACTCACAGTAAACACTGAAAATCTCGGCTCAATCGGAAATGACCTTCGCATTTCTGTAACGGTTCTTTGCCAGATGGAACTGGAAGACAGGGAAGCAGTGCTTACGGCTCTTTAAAGGGTCCTTGGGAATGATATGTATAGGTAACACATCAAATTTAAAACACAGACTTCACCACACACCCACCAATGAAACCATGAATAAAAATGTTGACTTGTTGCTTCTCTAGATCCCAGTCACACCCACACAGGGGGCGTGGCGTCCAATCAGGAAGAAGAGTAGGATACATAACCATCCGAGGAGATTGTTTCACATTTAACCCCACAGCCCTTTTAACTGCCGCAATACACCTACTGTTTTGTTACCATGGCTACTGGAGAGACAGGATCCCCTCCCTGTACCTCTCCCCACGTTTCCAAGTTCATCAAATGTAATAGCCCAAAGTCCAAGATGAAAAAGAAAAACACTTGATACACTCCATTATTTTCTGATCTTGTCTGTCTCCCTCCAGCAGCCCCTTACCCCTGGGGTGTCTGGTCTCTGCTACGGTAGCACCACTTGACTTTTATGTCTGCCCATTCAGCTCCACTGAGGTTGCTGATGCTCGCGCTGCAGTTTGCCTTTTATACTCAGGCACTTATGGCAGGTACTGGTTAACCTTAGATTTCCTTCCTTCGGTGGCTGTAGAGGCAGCTTTAGGAGGCTGGAAAGTCATGCGTCTGACAGGGATTTGTAAGTTATACTGGAGGTAAGAGTTGGACCTGAAGGGGACTGTTTTAGGTTAGTATGGGGGAGCCAGGAGGGAAAACAAAACCAATAGTCATTTGTAAAAAATAAAGGTGGACCTAAATATGGAGAACCTTTTGAATTGGTGGAGGACCATGTACTGTACATGCAGGTGAGACACATCTTGACTAACTTTGGTCTCTGGTTTAGGATAGGTCATGCTAGTACTGCTGGTCAAGGTGGCAGCTAGTACTGAAGGCAAGGTGACGGGGTTGCAGAGGCCCCTCTCTCACGCTCTCTTTTTCTCTCTCCATCTCTCCCTGTCTCTCTGCGTCTGGGGGGGATTAAAGAAACACACAACAGTGTTTAATCTCACGCAGGAAATGGAGTCATGGCTGTGAATGTGATATAGGGACGTTGATCTGTCGAGATGAGAAACACGTGATTTTATTGCCGCGGTAATCTGTTGCAGACGACTAATTCATTCATGAGGCCATTTTTCCCCTCGGTACCATTTCTCCAACCCATAAGCCACTTTATTAAGAGAGCAAAGCATGGCGGCATTGAAAAGATAATGCACCCAAATGCTCCTATTCAAATCTCAGATGAAGTACTTTGATGAAGTACAACAACAAAAAATAGGGGGAAAAACACAATTAATTAGCCATGTGAAACGTTACTCCGCTTCTCCAAACTGCCCAAGTACTTCCAGAGAATTCTCAAATAGGAATATGACTGTTTCTGTAGATTGTGACCTGTTTCTGACATCAGAATAGGGATAGTGATGATGGTGAGGTCATGAAAGCAGGTATGGAGTGCTGGTTTGGGTTATAGTATTGGAACCAGATATAGAATTGGCTATACAGTACTGTACATAAACCATCCAACCTGCTCCCTATGGTACAGTCGACCAACTGCAATAATCTGACCAGCAGCTGTATGAAGGGATACAGTATAGTGAACTATTAACCGTTGTAGCCAACCACGGCTCAATATATAAACACAATCCTCTCACTTTCTCATTATTTCTCCTTATAACCCCTTTGAGGACCCACTATAGATGTATAGGATGCAGTGTTGTGATGGTACATGGCCAGTCTCTATGGATGTGAGAGGGCTAGCAGTAGAATCTTAATGCAGAATTAACAGAGGCTCTGGAGGCTAGGGTTGGAGGGTTGGAGAGGGGAACTCTAATTGGCAGGCCTGGGCACTCAGCGGTGCGCTCATAACGAGTCTGGGCTTCCTAAAGAAATGGTTCATTCTGACCCACTGGCAGACTGGGGTTCCCGGCTAGGCTAACAAGCAGAGCACTACCAACCCTCACGTCTCCGCTACTCTACCACTGTGTGTGTGTGTGTGTGTGTGTGTGTGTGTGTGTGTGTGTGTGTGTGTGTGTGTGTGTGTGTGTGTGTGTGTGTGTGTGTGTGTGTGTGTGTGTGTGTGTGTGTGTGTGTGTGTGTGTGTGTGTGTGTGTGTGTGTGTGTGTGTGTGTGTGATTGACATCCACATACCTCTCCCCAGGGCCATTGCTCTGTGGCAGTGGTAAGGAGAGGAGTAGACAGACAGAACCTTCTTTGTGTGTTGTGTCGCTGGCCAGCAGCAGAAGTGCTTGCATCACCACAGGGTCCCCTCTGCTCAGATGAAAGATGACCCTCTGTCATCTGTCTGCCTGTCTCCTTCTCTAACCTCCCTCTACCCCTCTGCCTCCTCTGTCCTCTCCACAGCCGCCTGGCGCTGTCTGTTTGAACACCCGCCTTTCAGAGGATGCTGGAGCTGTGACAGGCGGCTAAACAGTCACAACTGGCTGCTATGTTCATGCTTGACTTCTAAGGCTGTGGCTCTACAGCTTGGGCCCTGCGGACACATATTCATATCCATTAGACTCCTGGCTGAATGAAACAGTGGAGTTCTAGTCAAACTCTTCCTCCTAAAGTCCCGACTGCACAGCAGACACAGAGGCACAGTCTGACCTCCTTCCAACCGCTTAGCCACTCCATCAGGAGGAGGGGTGAGGGTGGCGAGGGATCAAGTGCTTGTGTCGGCTGCCTGGCAGGCCGCTCGTTAAATATAAATGAAAAGTACAACTGAGGTAACCCCTGTGGAGACAGGAAAAGCCCTGTAAACACAGAGAACTGTATTCTGTTTGAACAAATCAAAGTGATCAAACACTCCTCAGAAGAGGAGAGGGGGGACTTGGAATGGCTCACAACACAGTTTACACACATGCGTATCTCATCCATGGAAAGGGTGAATTGGAAGGTCTAACTGTCGAGGGTGTGGTAGTGGTGGACGATAGGCACAGGTCCTAGACAGCCAAAGGGTTAGAGAATGTAATTGTCATCTGTCAGATCAGTGTGCAAAAGTACCCTTTTCCCTCTCAGGTACAGTGATGTTACTCAACAGTTAACTGTGCCTTGGTGTTTTTAGTGAAGTTAGCGACTGTAGCATTCTATTCCAGTCAGATCAGAAGATCCGCCACAGTACTCCAAGTGCCCTCTTCCTCCTAAGTACAAACCCTTCCCGTCAGACTGCTGCTAGCTGACAGGGCTTAACAAGAAAGGCCAGACAGGGCCAAACACAGCCAGGGTGATTTTTTTTTTTTGGGGGGGGGGGGGGAGAGGAGGATGGGGAAAGCGAGATGACCTCCACATTGCAATCTTGGCTGTGTGGTCTTGGCCATTGGAACAGGAAATAGCTGCAGAGAAAAAGGCAATAACAGCGGTGCTATCTAAACCATTACTCAAAAACAGCCCTGTGACCACAGAGTTGAAAAGGACAGAGTCTTTGTGGGGAAAGTTGGGGAGCAGCTGCAGAGGAGACAAAGGCATATTCCACAAGAAAACATCTAATTTCACCTGCAGAGATTAAACAATGAATTCGTAAAGGAAGAGAAGCATGAGTCAGGGTGGTCCTAAAGTTGGCAATCGTCTCAGATGTTCTGATTGAATTGAAATCTGAGGTGTGTGTGTGTGTGTTTGAGGAGGGGGGTGAGAGGGGGCCATGCACTCACAGTCCTCCTTTCAACCTTCTTGCTGTTATTCTAGAACAGACACCCAGAGTCCATCACAGCACATGCAAAAAGGGCACTTCAGCAAGTTGCAGAAAACAAGCAATTCATCAGTGTGGGTCAAGGGGGGGTCCAGAGAGTTAGAGAGCACCCAAATAGCCAGAGGACCATCTGAATATATGGGCTTGTCTGTCTGCCTGTCTGTCTGTATTTCTGACTCAGTGTTTCTGTCTGTTTCTCCCTGCCAAGCCTCTCTGCAGGAGGTGTCCTGGCTGTGAGACTGCATTACCTAGGGATTATGGGATTACAGAGGGAAACTGCCACACAACGGGGTTAAAGAGAGAATGTGCAAAGTGGCATGCTGTGTTATGGACACATGACTCTCCCCTGTTGGCAGCCACTGGCATTTGAACAATATGCCTGTGAACATGTAAGGAGGACAGGCATGTTTGTGCGAATAGCATGAATCTCTGACTAATTGTACAACCAGTCCCCGGTAATGTATATACATGTAGGTGGATGGATAGTAAGGACGGATAATGAAGGAGGAGAGAACTACTGAGACAACAACAAGATACAGTAGATGGATAAACACTGCAATGAATAACCCTATTGCCTAGGGAGTAACAACTGGGCTTCTCTGGTCCCAGCTCCCGTTAGCATGCCCATGTTGTAACACCCAAGATAACTGTGCCCGGGGGGCTTCCTCACCGGCAGTGGGGCAACTATCTCTCTCTCACTCTCCTTCCTCTGTCTTATATCTAGAGAGCATGACCGAGAAGCTCAGCTCTCCTGTTGTCTCCCAGCTGCTCCCACAGTGATACGTTACACAGCCAGGATCTGGGAGTGACGCTGCTGCCTTAACTCACTCTGTGTGTGGGCTGGCAGCTCTCTCTCACACACACACACACACAAACACACACTCACCAGCATAACAAGCAGAACCCCAGGAGATGGATGGAAGAGATATGATAGGAATGAGCCAGCATACATTAATACTGGAGCAGAGCAGGCAGCATGCAATTTTAATCAACACATTACCCTACATCACTTCAGATTATTAAGAGTCTTATACACTGTAGGGAGAGTGCATAGGAATATCTCAACTATTCCCCAAAAGAACCAGTGTATAATATATTCTACAGTATATTTAGTCACCTGTAACCTCTAACCTAGAGAGTCCTCACCATCAGCAATCAACACAGCAGTTCATTTGCATGTCCACTAATCCTCTATAGCCGTTTCCATGGCTCTTGTGAACCATCTAGCACATCAGCAATCAACACAGCAGTTCATTTGCATCTCCACTAATTCTCTATAGCCGTTTCTATGGGTCTTATGATCAGTAGTCGGCCATGTTGTTCATTTGCCAGGGGAATGGAGTTCTACATGCTTGGGGCTCAGTGAGGTTAAACTGGCCTAATGAAGCACAGGTACTCTGTGTGCTCCCAGTAGGCTCCAGTATGTCCAGTAGTACACTCAGAATGCACATATTGAGTATGTGACCATGGCTGGAACACACATCAGCTTCATGAATCATCACCAGGCAGCCAGCCAGCCAGGGTGAAGCTGTGCTCTGTGGCTTTGGGGTGAGATTGGGCATGATGGGGTTTAACATACATTTACTCTAAATGGAAAGTCAGCAGAAAAAGGGACCTCATTGTCTCTCCCTGGCCAGCAATGACCGTCAAGTAATGATTAACCCCATTGGCTGGATATGAAGAACCATTAAATGAGCCACAGGCGGCTGACGGCTACTTAGTTGGGGAGGATGGGCTGATAGTAATGGCTGGAACGGATTAATGGAATGGTATCAAATAAATGATTTCCAAATGGTTTCCATGAGTTTGATACCATTCCATTAACTCCATTCCAGCCATTATTTAAGCCGTCCTCCCCTCACCGACCTCCTGTGCCTGAGACACAGCTAAAGAAAGAAACACCATGTAAGAGCTGATGGTGAACTATGTTCCCCAAACTAGGGATGACAATGGGAAAGAACAGTACATCATGACTTAGACTCACTGTAGCTCTTTCAGCCTTGTTCAGCCTCGTTCATTCAGAAAACTTTCTGCAAACACATTCTCCTGGGCAATAGTAACCTCACCACATCATGTACGAATCCTACTCCTTACTCCTAGTCACTTTTGTTTAGAGCCGACTAGACCACAGCCAATCGCATGCAAGCAACAACACAGCTAACTTGGCTAATTTTGGGAGTGAGCAAGCTAGCCTTGTATTTTTCATTTTTTTTTACCTTTATTTAACTAGGCAAGTCAGTTAAGATCAAATTCTTAATTACAATGATGGCCTAGGGACAGTGAACCGCCTTGTTCAGGGGCAGAACGACAGACTTTTACCATTTCGGCTCGGGGATTCGATCTAGCAACTGGCCAAACGCTCTAACCACTAGGCTACCTGCCACCACTTGCTATCTATGGTGGTTGTTAGTTTGCATAACTGATCAAATTTCAGTCAGTGCCATATGTATATGATCAAGAGTGGGTGCGCTCTTTTCCTGGTAGGCTGATCAGATTCAATAGCATCGGAGGCTGCTACTGAATCTGATCAGCCTGCCAGGAATAGAGCTCATCCATTCTGGATTATATGCATCAGCCTAGAAAGTGCTGACAGTTAATCTGCCTGCAAGGAGCCTCACCTATGAAACCGTCTACAAGGCTGCCTTGTGATTCATCAGCCTCTGAGGCTGAAATTGAGAACATGAAGTGTCCCTTATAATTATACACATATGTGACTCACCACCTGGATTCTGTCTTATGTAGCAACATTTTAAGTTCAGTTTTTTACATTGGATAAAAGTAGAGACTCAGAGCTACAAAATGGTATATAATCTACTGCATTTGAGGAAACAATGGGAAAGTCATTTTGCTTTGAAAGTTGATCAACTTGTAAACTCACTTTTGAGAAAACCGTCTTTCAATGTTTTGGTACTACTGTTGGAACCCTTCTTTGTCTACACCCATTCAGCGTTGTTCACACCCTCTTAAGCCTCGGGCCCCCACCCTTCTCTTTAAGGTTTGATCTGAGCGTTCTGTACTAACTTGCCAGATACTTCCAGATATTGATAGAGAGAACAGCTCACTGAACATTACTCGCCCTAGCAGAGCTGGTTCGGCTGTTATGTTAGGCGCGTTGGTGACTGCAACTGTGCTGTCAGATTGTCCGTTCCTAAATTCAGAGTGTTTTGTGTTCAGAGCGCACACTGGACGCTCTGGCCAATAAGTATGTTTCTTTTCCGAAAGCTCTGACCTCACAACGACAGTCAAGCACTCAAGCTAACTGGCTAACATTGGCTAGCTACTTCCAGAAGAATAATGAAAGAACATGCCACTCTGATCATTTTACTCCCTCTAGCAGAGCTGGTTAGGCAGTTTTCATGTTATCCAGAGCGTTGGTGGCTGTAACAGTGCTGCTGGCAAGAATTGAATCACGCTTTGTTGCCGATGTTTACTGACACCGGAAATATTCAACGGGTGTTGAGTGTTAAAAAATTAATGCGTTAGTCTGTGCTCTGGCACACTAAGACGAGAGTCTTTTGTTAAGACATGTAGCTCGATAGCTAGCTAGGTAAACAATGCATCCCAACACATGACGTAATGTTAATTAGTGAGCCAGCCAGCTAAAGTGAGCTAGCTAACAGTACACTAACTTGAAATGAAAATACTTTGTCAAAATTAGAGTGGAGTCATGTACCTAGCTAGCTAAACAATGGACCATAATCACAACTCATGATGTTACTACCCTGCATGAACATGCAGGTAGCTAATCAGCCAGGTTCTATGGCTATAACTAGTCAAGCAAATGTGTCTGAGATACGAAGAATAAGATCATACACATAACGTTAGCTAGCGACCCAACCAGCTAACGTTAGCTAGCTAACAGTAGACTTGAAATTAAACCACTTTCTGTAAAAATTTGAAACGTGTAATATCTGAAAATGTAGCTAGCTAGACTATCTTACCAGTATACATTATGGTTGGACACGTCTCCTGTCTGATGTAATCCAGACCGGTGTTTTCTCCTTAGCAATCATACTCAGATTACACTGATTTCAAAACTCGGTCCTCCAGGAAGTGGAGAGCATACACATAACGTTAGCTAGTGAGCCAGCCAGCTAACGTTAGCTAGCTAACAGTACACTTTAACTTGACATTAGGTATATGCCGTTTTACTACGCAATACATTTCTTTTAGAGCAACGTTTGACACAATTACCTAGACATACTGACCAGCTCCAATAGACAGACGCGTGCTATATGGTAGACCAATCCAAACTCATCTCTCGGCATGTCCAGCCAACTAATTATCTCCAATCATGGCCAATCATGGCTAGCGGGAAGGTTGGCCCACTTTTTCTGTGGCTAAACCAACTAGGTTCGTAATTTAACGTATTTACAGATGGCATACCAGTTTGATATTAAGTTCACATGTTTGAAAGTTCACACAATTTTTAGAAAAACATTTTTTTTTTTTACATTCAAACAGTTCTCCTGTGAAGTCGTGACTTGCGACATACGCCTAGTTTCCTGAATTGGGTCACATATAATTATATACATATCAGTTAGCTAACTAGCATGTGATTGGCTGTGGTCTTGGGGGCAGCATGCAGCATGGGAGACATGGCTGCCTGTCAGGCATTGTTCAGGGCTTAAATGCCCACATTGCACTCAACGCAGCCACAGGGTTCCTTGACGAGGTGGTTATTGTGCAGCTGAACAAATGAATGATGTGTGGCACTGTACTTAGTATTGATTATTTCGTGATCTCGGCAAAACACCGTTAGTTATGTAGTGATCATGACATAACGAGGGAATTATTTGTTTTATTCATATGACATCAACACAGAGATAAAAATAAGCAAACGACAACATCATTCACCTTCTATCACTAATCATATTAACCCTGGGTTACTTCCAGGCTTTGACACATTGTGTCTTTGAGGCAGCAGCATTTGGATGTAACTGTGTGTGTGTGTGTGTGTGTGTGTGTGTGTGTGTGTGTGTGTGTGTGTGTGTGTGTGTGTGTGTGTGTGTGTGTGTGTGTGTGTGTGTGTGTGTGTGTGTGCGTGCGTTTACGTGTGTGTATACGAAACACAGAGGTGTGCTGCAGAAAAAGATTAGCCTTTGCAGAGCTGGATGGCAGAATTATAGATTACGGAACGTAGAAGTGCAAGCTGCTTTCTCTCTCCTTTCACCTGTAGATCTCTCTCCTCTTATCTCCTTCTCCTGACTGAATGAGCAGGTTTTTCACTCTTTCAGAGGCCCTTGCTTTAAAATACTATAAGAAAATGACATTTTATATGATATATATATATATATATATTCAAACTCCAGACATTTTCTTTTACTTCTCCATCACAGAGGCAGAGAAAGTAATTTAGTGAGAATTCTGGGAAATACAGTGAGTGGCAGCCAGGGGGATAAAGACATTAGGTCTTCTTCCTCAGGGGAGGACAGGGACGGGATGGGATAGCTTCTCATAGCCAGGTGGATAATGACGTCTAGGTATTCTTCCTCAGGGGAGGACAGGGACGGGATGGGACAGCTTCTCATAGCCAGGAAGATCAGCTAGGATGGTTTAGGAGTGCTAGGTTCACCTCTACAAGGTGGGATGGGGTAGTACTGGACTGATGTACTGTTAAACCTGGTCTCATCCTGCACTGTTCTGTTGACTGACACACCATTCTCAGTGCCTGCCTGCATGTCTGCTAAGAAGTGAAAACATAATTTCCCAATCAAGATTAGCTCACAATGAAGCACATTTGCCTTACGCTGTAATTTTTACGAGATGCTGGGTTTGGTTGGCTCATGATTTCAATCTTTCCTCTTTGTCAAAATGTGCTGTCAAACAATTAAATTCTGGTGAACAATTAGCCAAACAGGGTTACCAAGCAATTATTTTACGGTTACAAATAGGTCTTTGCAATCATACACATCTTGAGGATCCTATCATGATGATGTTCTGGACCAGCATATATAGAGGACACACAGAGAGAGAGAGAGAGGCCTGCTAATTGATCAGATACGAGTTAGTTGTGCTGCTGTGTGGCTGGTAGCTCAAGGTTTTTGGCTGCTTGATAACAGTGATTCATTTCCCCGTCAGGACCAAGGGCCAAGATGCTGCATTCTAATTCAATCCATTGAGCTGCTGTTTGTCTGGCCAGATAAGTACCCTAGTTAATTATATTAGCACAGAAAGCCTCGCTTCTGTTCTGACACGTGTTTTCCAGAGTGGCTCATACACAAACATGCGCACACACACACACTAGCGTAGCACTCAGTCACGGGAAAAGATATGTAATAATATATTATTTTGGTGGGGGGGTTGGGGTCCCCACAAGGGTTGGGCCCCCCAGATAGCATATGAAAACGTCATAAGCCTTTTTTTTCTTCTTTGTTTTTGCAATTATATGAAATAAGCTTTAAAACGGCACAATTTTCTCTCAGCCTCATGGCAAAATGATTAGAATATCAGGAAATTACAGCATCTCTAAAATAGCAACATTTTCAATTAGCCTGTTGAAAAAAACATGACATTAGCTATAAAACAACAGAATTAGGAATTTGAATATTACACTGAATAAAAATATAAATGCAACATAAAGTGAAATTAAAGGTCCCAGAAATGTTCCATATGCATAAAAAGCTTGTTTTTCAAAAATGTTTTGAGGGAGCGTGCAATTGGAATGATGACTGCAGGAATGTTCACCAGAGCTGTTGCAAGAGAATTGAATGTTCATTTGTCTACCATAAGCCACCTCCAAAATCGTTTTAGACAATTTGGCAGTAAGCCTAACCGGCCTAACAAACACAGACCACATGTAACCACGCCAGCCCAGGACCTCCACATCCAGCTTCTTCACCTGCGGGATCGTCTGAGACCAGCTACCTGGACAGCTGATGAAACTGTGGGTTTGCACAAACTGTAAGAAACCTTCTCAGGGAAGGTCTTATCTTCGTGTTTGTAGTCTTCACCAGGGTCTTGACCTGACTGCAGTTCGGCGTTGTAACTAACTTTATTGGGCAAATGCTCACCTTCGCTGGAGAAGCATGCTCTTCACAGCTGAATCCCGGTTTCAACTGTACCAGGCAGATGGCAAACAGCATAGCGTGTATGGCGTTGTGTGGGTAAGCGGTTTGCTGATGTCAACGTTGTGAACAGATTGCCACATGGTGGCGGTGGGGTTACGGAATGGGCAGGAATAAGCTAGGGACAAAGAACACAATTGCATTTTATGTATACCGTGACGAGATCCTGAGGCCCATTGTCGTGCCATTCATCTGCCGCCATCACCTCATGTTTCAGCACGATAATGCACCGCCCCATGTCACAAGCATCTGTACACAATTTCTGGAAGCTGAAAATGTCCCAGTTCTTCCATAGGCTGAATACTCACCAGACATGTCATCTGTTAAACATGTTTGGGAGGCTCTGGATTGATTTGTACGACAGCGTGTTCATGTTCCTGCCAATATCCAGCAACTTCGCACAGCCAAGAAGAGAAGTGGGAAAATATTCCACAGGCCACAATCAACAGCCTGATCAACTCTATGCAAATGAGATGTGTAACGCAGCATGAGGCAAATGGTGGTCACACCAGATACTTACTGGATTTCTAATCCACACCAATACCTTTTTTTAAGGTTAGGGTGTGACCAACAGATGCATATCTGTACTCCCAGTCAGATCAAACCCATAGATTTGGGCCTAATACATTTATTTAAATGGACTGATTTCCTTATATGAACTACAACTAAAACCTTTGAAATTGTTGCATGTTGCATTTATATTTTTATTCAGTGTAGAATGGAAATGAACCTTTTTATCATGGTCTACAGGTCAGTCATTTTGGTCAGGAAGTTGGTCAACCATGGTTTGCCAGTTCTGTGATAAGATATTGAGTAAAATAATGAAATGTAATAACTTATCATCTACACTGTATATTTGTTAGCTAGCTTGTCAGTTGTAGAGGAATGACTTCGTAACCTTTCAAATGAACTGCCAATAGGTCGGTATTTGGCTGCAGGGAGGCAAGAAGACCTCCAGCTCAGCTAAAACCATTGATGACTTCGTACATTTTTCAAAGGATTGTTAAATACATGTCATAACTATTTGGTTATAATATCATCACCTCTTTAAGAGCAAAAAGTCAGAACGACACATTTCCGATTATTCCACATTTAGCTCTAGTTATACAGCAAGTAACCACATGCTTTCATGATCAGTAAACATCAATTGATGAAGTATTTTCAGGGTAGCCTATCCATCTGGCATGTAGCTAGCTAGCTAAACAAACAGCATGTGTCATTTAGCTTGCTTCATCTGAGATAAGGCTTTTGGAAAGAGCTTGATATCGGCAAGTTCTCGTCCTGGTAACGTTGTCAGTCAGACTACCGTCATCACCACCATAGATGGCAAGCAAATCAAACAATATTTGGATATAGCCATCTAGTTTATCCCCTGAAAGGTAGATTTTTAACTGTTGACATGATCTGTTACTAGCTAGCTAGCCATGTTGACGTGGTCTATGCCCCATAGCACTCACCTCTTTCATCACGAGGTGCTTTGAGAGGCTAGTTAAGGATCATATCACCTCTACCTTACCTGACACCCTAGACCCACTTCAATTTGCTTACCGCCCTAATAGATCCACAGACAATGTTATCGCCATCGCATTGCACACTGCCCTATCCCATCTGGACAAGAGGAATACCTATGAAAGCATGCTGTTCATTGACTATAGCTCAGCATTCAACACCATAGTAACCTCCAAGTTCATCATTAAGCATGGGGCCCTGGCTCTGAACCCCAACCTGTGCAACTGGGTCCTGGACCTCCTGACGGGCCACCCCCAGGTGGTGAAGGTAGGAAACAACACCTCAACTTCGCTGATCCTCAACACAGGGGCCCCACAAGGATGCGTGCTCAGCCCCCTCCTGTGCTCCCTATTCACCAATGACTGCGTGGCCACACACGCCTCCAACTCAATAATCAAGTTTGCAGACAACACAACATTAGTAGGCCTGATTACCAACGATGATGAGACAGCCTACAAGGAGGAGGTGAGGGCTCTGGGAGTGTGGTGCCAGGAAAATTACCTCTCACTCAACGTCAACAAAACAAAGGAGCTGATCGTGGACTTCAGGAAACAGCAGAGGGAGCACGCCCCTATCCACATCGATGGGACCGCAGCGGAAAAATTGATCTGAAATGGTCCACACACACAGACAGTGTGGTGAAGAAGGCGCAACAGTGCCTCTTCAACCTCAGGAGGCTGAAGAAATGTGGTTTTGCCCCTAAAACTCTCACAAACTTTTACAGATGCACAATTGAGAGCATCCTGTTGGGCTGTATCACCGTTTGGTACGGCAACTGCACCGCCAGCAACCGCAGGGCTTTCCAGAGGGTGGTGTGGTCTGCCCAATGCATCACCAGGGGCAAACTACCTGTCCTCCTGCAGCACCCGATGTCACAGGAAGGCCAAAAAGATCATCAAGGACAACAACCACCCGAGCCACTGCCAGTTCCCCCCGCTATCATCCACAAGGTGAGATTAGTACAGGTGCATCAAAACTGGGACAGAGAGACTGAAAAACAGCTTCTATCTCAAGGCCCTCAGACTGTTAAATAGGCAGGGTTTCCACCTGGTTACTCAACCCTGCTGCTGCCCTATATACATAGACTTGGAATCACTGGCCACTTTAATAGCGGAACACTAGTCACTTTAATAATGTTTAAATCATATTTAATATGTACTGTATATACTGTATTATATTCTACTGCATTTTAGTCAATGCTACTCTGACATTGCTCAATCTAATATTTATATTTCTTAATTCCATTTGTTTACTTTTAGATTTGTGTGTAATTGTTGTGAATTGTTTTAGATACTACTGCACTGTTGGAGCTAGGAACACAAGCATTTCGCTACACCCGCAATAACATCTGCTATTATGTGTATGTGACCAATACAATTTGATTTGATTTACTGCTATAAATTCCAATTAAACTGTTTTGAATTTCCTCCTGAGCAATATGCCTGCCATTTTCACCCCATTCTAGAACTTTGAGCATTTACGACAGAGATCCTATTAAATTACTAGAGGGGCTATGTATAAAACTGCAAATGTTTTGCTCTCTGCTCCATGGTTGGGGGGGCCCTTGTGTTACCCAACTGCACATACGCAGACAAACATAAATATGAATGAAGACACATGATCACACATAGCTCATAAAACAAACGTTCTACTGAACTGAAAATATTGAATAATCAACATGCATGAATTTGATTCATATTGTTATAGCTTTCCTTAGATGTCTCTATTCTTGTGTACCTTATACTTATTAGCATGCTATAGGCCTAGCTTGATATTGTAGATATATTTCAGAACTGGTGATTAGATTCTGATCAGGTCTTACACAACATCAACGAAGGGGCTAAAACTGACCCTTGTATAAAGATTTCACATGATATCAGACACATGTAGTGTTCGGTGTTGAACCCAGATGTACACCCAGGTCAGGGGCAGAGTAGTGACTTGTATGCAGGGGAGAACAACTGTCCCCTCTTATTGAAGCCACAAAGTTCAAGGCCAACCGTGGTAATGCAGGCAGGGGAAAAAAAATCGCAATCTTCGTGGTCAAGCGTCGTGTAAATAAATACACATTTTGAAGGCAATCCTGGTGCCAATAATTGCTTCTATTATACCAGATGAACGTCATTGAAGCGATTATTTTAAAATAGCACACAAAATAAGTTCTTTAAAATTTAGTAGCTAATGGCAACCTGTAGTACCCCAATAGGCCTTCATCTTGAGATAATCAATGAGGGGGCAGCCCTGAGCTATAGCCTGCAATGTCACTTCCTGGAGTAGCTCAAACTACGCATGTGATGTCGACATAAATCTCCCACATGAAACGCCTCTGAACCGAATTCCTTGGCTTTAAAATGTGCTAATGACTCTTCACATAGGAATGAATGGTGTCACTGGATCTATGGTTTTGCCCATGCATATACAGTCATTGTTCAGATGGCAGGGTACAGAGATGGCAGAATGGGGGGCGTGCTGTGTACATGCCAGATGTGTGATCACATATGGGCACTGACTCTTACAGCACAGCTGACCTTATTGACACACTGGGAAGAACCAATCTGACAACTCAGTCACAGACTGCCTAGACACGTGTCAATGAGTACACTGCACAGAGAGGGGGGAGGGAGGTGGAGGGGGACAGATAGGGCTGGAAGAAAGCGATACTGAGTGAGGGATGAAGGGGGAGAGTGAAAGGGGGAGGGAGTGAGACATACCATAGTCTAGAGATTGGGAAGTCCATTATCTCAGTCCATTCTGTCAGTTTGCCATGATTGGTATTCATAAGAGGGTATTCATGAACATTGACAAACATGGAAACACAACAACAGTTATCCTGATCAACTCCAAGGGCACTAGGGCCTGTTGTGAGTACTCTATATTAATGACACAGGTACACAAGTTAGTTCAACAGCTGAAGTCAGGAGATCAATAAGATATTCTGGCAGCAGTTCTGGAGTCAGCTGAAAGAAGCCCAGGTCTAATTGTATATTCAGAGCGGCCAACTCTTGTTTGGCTATAATGAGCTTCCTCATTAGGCCTATGAAAGGATGGAGAGAGTAAGAAGGGTAGACAAGCGTGTGTGTGTGTGTATGTGTGTGTGTGCACACTGATTCTCTATATAGGGGTGTGGAGAGTTGGGGCCCTGATCGATGGTAGCGTAGGGGCCGGCAGAATTAGGCCCTCAGTGCTGTGTGGTGATTAGGAGTGGGCGTGGGTCTGAAACATTGATCCAGCAGCCTGCTCTGTCTCTGATAACACTCAGCTCTCTGTGTCTCTCTGTACCAGGCATTCAGCCAGTCCTCCAGTCAATCAATCAGTCAGTGGGGGGAAGAGAGAGTGGTGGGGAGGGAGGGATATATTGATTGGTGAGCCGCGGAAACAGGAGAGACAAACGAATGTAGGACACAATTACTAGTAGTCCAGCAGGGGAGGTGTCTGACTTCTGTCCTAAACACACACACACACACACACACACACACACACTCACAAGGTATAGCCATCAGAGAAGATTAAAGATTAAGAGAGTCTACTGGAGAGGACAACATTCACAGCCCCAGTCTGATACAGAGCAGAAATCAAGGTTTGGGTCAATTATTTTTAAATTACAGTCAATTCATGAAAACATCCCAAATTCCAATTCCCAATGTTTCCTCATGGAAAAGCATTGAAGAGAATTGGAATTGGAATTTCAGTGTACTTCCTGAATTGACCGGAATTCAAATGGAATTGACTGCACCTCTGGTAGAAATATGAATCTCGATGATGCAGTGAGGCCTGATTATGTAGCACGCAATGCAATCAACTGGGGTCAAACTGAAGGTCGGACTCCAACCGTTTGGATAACTCAAAACAATCCAGCTGTAATCTGATCAGAAGGCAGTAGTGCTGTGCTGTACCTGACCATGAACAATGAGACCAATGACCAAACCAATAAAGCAATCCATAAACCCTAAATACTGTATACCCTCATATCAGATTGGTAGTAAGCTGACTGTACTGTTTGCCACTATGCTCCATAAGAGACTGCAGAGCCCAATGTAGCACAGTAACAATGATTGCAATCAGATAGGAATGACTGTTATACTGTCTTTTCCATTAAGGATTATGTACTAATACAGTAACTCCTCATCCTGTCCCATCTAATTCCTCCTCGTCCAATGAGGCAGGGTCTAATCTGATCCAAGAACGCACAGGTGGGAAATATATTTTCTGTTATTCCACTACATTGACCCCTTCTTATGAGTAATCTCTGCATCACCCCGGAAAACATTTCTCTAATCAAATCATGCATGTTCGGTTGCACAAAATGGCATACTGTACTAATCTAATCATGTTGGACGTTGGTTGAATCTGCTGATCTGTGAATGTGTCACCTCATCTGCCTTCTAAAACACCTACCTACCTACCTACCTACCTACCTACCTACCTACCTACCTACCTACCTACCTACCTACCTACCTAGGACACTCAGACACTGCACTGTGTCTCACAAAGTAAATATTAATCTACAATGAACTTTAAACCATGGTTATCACTGAGCCATGAACTGAGGGCTGAGAGATGAGGGCTTGAAGCTTCATTTCTGTTGGAGCATGTCCGTTTGAAAAGTGGCTCCATGAGATAGCTGTCTTCTGTCTGTATTCTGACTGACTATGTACTTGAATGCTAAACCGTGATGCCATTGAAAACTGTGATATGAGAGTGAAAGAGACAGCCGTTATGAAATGTTACAGTTCAGTACAGCCAAGTCCCATCACTGATGTTTCATGGACAATCTGCAGTTGCTACATCAATTGTTGGACTTTCAAATTAATAATATCTAACCATTGATTCTTGAAGAATATAACTAATACATGCCTCATGAGCTTAGTTCAACCCTCTCATCCAATCAGAACCCAGAATATAAGCTTTTACAAATGTTCAATCTAACATTCATCCAATGTTTCCTCTTAAGATGACAGAGGACACCTGAAAGTGCCAGCGGTCCAGTTTCCAGTTCCTGAGTTAGCAGTCAGTCAGCCATCTTGGATCCTATCATCCTCCCTTGGGAGGGAGGGTAGTGATTGGGTTGGCATGGCAGCCCAGGCAGCGAGTCCCAGAGGAGTAGTCAGTCCTCTGGAGGTTTCCACTCCAGATGACAGTAATTGCAATGGGCCATGCCCCACTGAAAGTTCCCTGCTCGTCTCTCACCAGCCTCCAGGTGCGCCTGTCTGTATGTCTGTCTGCATACACCTCCAGGTAAGCCCGTCTGTATGTCTGTCTGCATACACCTCCACCATGTTTGTTTCTCCTTACTGACTAAGAATGTTTTCTCATCCCAATTCTCCAACTTTGAAGGTAAATAGGTCCACTTCCGTTGGAAATAACCGTCTCTGAAAATGCTGATGTCAATATTATGTATCTCACGTTGGTGTGAAAGAGAGAGCAGGATGTATTTCATGCTACATTAAACACTTCCTCTAAAAATTGCTGAATAACAAAATAATCAAATAGCTCTCATCAGGGTAATGGCTAATAGCATCCTCACTCTGTGCTCTCTGACTCCAGCTATAAGAATCCATATAGATATTGCTCTACATGCAAACCATCCAATCTAGCAGGGGGAAATTAAAGAATAAAAACATTTTCAGAGAAGGAGAGTCCCCTCTTCTCCTTCAGTCAAGACAGATCTCTAACAAGTTATTTCTGTCTCATGAGCACTTGGACACACTGCTCTTTGAGAGAGAGGTTGTTAAAAACAAATCCCTTCTGAAGACGCCACTCGGCACCGCTTGTTACCAAATCCTGGATCACACGCAGAGAGGAACTCTCACATCCAACGCCAAGCATTTCCAAGCCGCTTCCCTCTTTACAGAGGGACTCACTGTGTACCGCAGCCAAAAATAAATGACAAAGAGAAAGGGAAGTGTTCCACAGGGATGCTGGCCCATGTTGACTCCAATGCTTCCCACAGTTGTGTCAAGTTGGCTGGATGTCCTTTGGGTGGTGGACCATTCTTGATACACACGGGAAACTGTTGAGCATGAAAAACCCAGCAGCGTTGCAGTTCTTGACACAAACCGGTGCGCCTGGTACCTACTATCATACCCTCTTCAAAGGCACTTAAATATTTTGTCTTGCCCATTCACCCTCTGAATGGCACACATACACAATCCATGTCTCAATTGTCTCAAGGCTTAAAAATCCTTATTCATCTACACTGATTGAAGTGGATTTAACAACTGACATCAATAAGGGATCATAGCTTTCACCTTTTTTCTCTCTCCTCTCCTGTCACAGTCACTCTCCTCCCTCTGCTGTCACTGTTACTCTCCTCTCCTGCCACAGTCACTCTCCTCTCCTCTGCTGTCACTGTTACTCTCCTCTCCTGCCACAGTCACTCTCCTCTCCTCCGCTGTCACAGTTAATCTCCTCTCCTGCCACAGTCACTCTCCTCTCCTCCGCTGTCACAGTCACTCTCCTCCGCTGTCACAGTTACTCTCCTCTCCTGCCACAGTCACTCTCCTCCGCTCCTCCGCTCACTCACAGTCACAGTCACTCTCCTCTCCTCCGCTGCCACAGTCACTCTCCTCTCCTCCGCTGCCAGTCACTCTCCTCTCCTCCGCTGTCACAGTCACTCTCTCCGCTTTCACAGTCACTCTCATCTCCTCCGCTGCCACAGTCACTCTCCTCTCCTCCGCTGTCACAGTCACTCTCCTCCGCTGTCACAGTTACTCTCCTCTCCTGCCACAGTCACTCTCCTCTCCTCCGCTGTCACAGTCACTCTCCTCTCCTCCGCTGCCACAGTCACTCTCCTCTCCTCCGCTGCCAGTCACTCTCCTCTCCTCCGCTGTCACAGTCACTCTCCTCCGCTTTCACAGTCACTCTCATCTCCTCCGCTGCCACAGTCACTCTCCTCTCCTCCGCTGCCACAGTCACTCTCCTCTCCTCCGCTGTCACAGTCACTCTCCTCTGCTTTCACAGTCACTCTCCTCTCCTCCGCTGCCACAGTCACTCTCCTCTCCTCGGCTGCCACAGTCACTCTCCTCTCCTCCGCTGTCACAGTCACACTCCTCTCTTCCCATCTGTCTGTCTCATGACTCATCCATCCAGCCTGGTCCTGCTGCATTGCGTCTCAGTGTGCGTTGTCTGGATGGAGCATCACATATGCCTATCTGATGGTAGGCCTATGCCTTAACGCTGCATTAGATTTGGCTCTTGAATGGCACATTAGATCCTCAATGTCATTGATGACATGTGAAAATGAAGACTAGTGTGTGAAGACCGTCTTAAATGATATATTACACCTGTGAGTCATTGATGATGTGCCTGGCTCTACGCTCCAGGCATTATGTTTCTTCTCAACCTGCCATGGTATAGCATGGTCCCCGATCTAGTTGTTCTGTCTTGCCAACTCCTTTTGTCATTGTCACGTCACTCTGGGGAAACAGGCAAACTCACACAGCATAACCTAATACTACTGCAGGCATATCAACCCCAGGGTGGGAATGACTCCCATCTTGTGTTAGCGGTTCTGATTTGTTACTGTACATGTCATCAGCACTGTCGCCAGGCTCTCAAGTCATTACTGTGAAACCACCCTGGAAACCACCATCACCGTGCTCTTACAGAGCAACAGCTAGCTATTGGGAAAACTGTAGTAATCTCCCCTGATGATACTACTGGCTCAGGGGAACATGACCCAAACTCATCAGATTACTCTACTATTTCACTTTCCTTCTCAATCAAAATGTGGGTTAGACTGAGGCAACAGCCAACAGCATGCTGCCTGTTGACAGCATGCTGCCTGTCTATGAATGGGGCATGACCCTGAAAGAAATCATCTGAGAGAGAGAGAGAGATGTATAATCTGAGTATTTCCATAATGTAGGTATGGACCTCAGAAGTGCCTCCTGAGAGAGAAACTGTCCCACAGTCAGGAAAAATAAAAGCTGTTGAAAAGGATGGTCCTATCCCATGGTTAAGCTCTTAATGCCATTGTAAAAGCAGCGCTCGGTTATATTAATGACCACCCTTAGAGAGGACAGGAAGTTACTGATCCACCGCTTGACTTCTGATGAAGGCTCAATATTCACGGGTAATGGAACCAAAAGGTGTCATCGTTCGTAGTTTTAAATCGTTTTAGCCCTCCATGCATATAAGGATATATTTCCATTTATTACTGACCCTTGCCATGCTGTACCATTTATGCTGTACTTTGTTCTGTGGGTCTCTGTGTGTGTAATTACACTCACTATGTCCCCTTTGCTTTCATTAAGGATCAAAACCCCTATCAGGGAGAGAGTAGGCTACTGTAGCCCAGTGGGTCCCAACCCAAAGACTAAACAGACTGCAGAGTCAACATGTGTTTACTGTTAACTTCATATTGGCAGCTACAGCCTTGGGGGCTGGCAGACCAGGTGAACTCACTCTCACTCTAATCAATTGATTGCTATAATGCAAACAGTTTGGTCCTGGAAGTCTAGGTCTTGGTCCCTGATGTAACTCGCTCAGGGCAAAGGTGATAAACATGACGTTATGACAGCTAATACAATTGCACTTACTTTAGCTAGTTTTCTAGCAAGCGTCACCCGTGTGTCAACCTAAGTAACATAATGAAAAAATACCCAACAAAGTCCAGCAGTTAAAGCGAGAGATACATTTTGCACAGGCTGCGTCTCAATCCACCACATCCTCCTATGTCGGCCTTCAGCGTTTACGATGGAAGATGGCCGAGCTATGGTGGTGTTTGTCAGACCATGAGACATCCCGAAAATCGGTCTTCTCACAAAAATGTCTGTAGCACCCGAACAGTTTGTCCTACTACCTATTATGATCACTCTATGGAAAGACGAGAATCTCACGAACACAGTAGTGTTTTGCATTATGACCTCCATACGTGTCACGGGACTGGTCTGAAGGTAACCCATACAAATGAATGGAAGTATGGAGGTAGTTTTGTGCCTCCCCCCCAAACAAAGGGGGTTAAATAGAGTCTGCGCCAAAAAAAACGTAGATATTTCCTAAGCTTTCTTATATCTCCCAGATATAGGAAAGATATTTTTTTATTTCTTAGGACTTATTGTTTTACTGTCTTTTTTTTGGTGCAATTTATGAATGTGTTATTCAATATGTTTCTATGGACTACAGTAGTAAAGACAAAATTCTATATTTTATCATATAATTTTGAAATATTTTTGGGGGATACCTAAAGTGGTACTAAAATTGTAAATCAAATAGCTAAATGATCCATGGTATGACCCTCTTAAAACTTAAAACAATTCCCCTTATTTTCCATAATTCCCTATGTTAGCTTAGAAATCCCCCCCCCCCGCACACCTAAGAAAAGGTGGATGACAGTTCAGCTTATAATGCGTCCCCTGACCAAAGATCCTATAGATTTGCATTCATCTGTGTGCGAGAGGAGAGAGCTATAGGAGACAGGAAACATGGAGACCGCCTGCACTGCATCTCACACACACACACACACACACACACTGTGATCAATACTGCCATGAGACTTAGGCGAAGGGGGGAGAGAGAAAGAGAGACTTAGGAGAAGGGGAGTGAGAGAAAGAGAGACTTAGGCGAAGGGGGGTGAGAGAAAGAGAGACTTAGGAGAAGGGGAGAGAGAGGGAAATAGAGAGAGAGATATGAAGAGAGGTAGGGAAGAATGAAAGTGAGAAGTATGGAATACTGTGAGGGATGGAGGGAGAGTGGGCATGAAAGGAGTGTAGGGAAGAATGAAAGTGAGAAGTATGGAATACTGTGAGGGATGGAGGGAGAGTGGGCATGAAAGGAGTGTAGGGGAGAGAAAGGGAAGGAGAACACTGAGACCCAGCAGTGTCATCCTATGTTATCGCAACAGGTTAGCACCACCAGCACAGTACAACTAATGACTGTTGCTACAGACAACACACTCTCACACTAGTCAATACCCACTGCTGGAAAATCACTAATGGTTCATAATACAAGGGTGAAACAGTACATTTCAGAGACTGGCAGTTTGGAGTAATAGATGAAGTGAGGACAAACGTTTTTCTCTTCGCTCATATTCCGCCTTCTTCTCTCTCTCTCTCTCTCTACCTGCACTCTTCCACCAGCTCTCCTTTATCTCTCTATTCTCTCTCTCTCTACCTGCACTCTTCCACCAGCTCTCCTTTATCTCTCTATTCTCTCTCTCTCTACCTGCACTCTTCCACCAGTTCTCCTTTATCTCTCTATTATCTCTCTCTCTCTCTCTCTCTCTCTACCTGCACTCTTCCACCAGTTCTCCTTTATCTCTCTATTATCTCTCTCTCTCTCTCTCTACCTGCACTCTTCCACCAGCTCTCCTTTATCTCTCTATTCTCTCTCTCTCTCTTTTCAAATCCACTGATCTTCATCAATACTCTCCCTTGTGTTTTCTTCACTCTCTGTGAGACGAAACAAAGTCAGACAGTCAGGGCACTTTGATCTGATGTGGTGGAAGACAACAGCAAACTCAGGATACGGGGAACGCAGCAACTCCAGTTGGGTATTTCACTGTACTGTACAACCATCAGCCTATTATCTGCCCATTCAATTAGTGCATTACTCAATCAGGAAGTCAGAAAGATTTCACATGGCATTTTAATTAATGGAGTCATTATTTTGGGATGACAGCCATCTAGTCATCTCACCAGCTATATATTATGGTTTGTAAGTCCCCTTCCTGTCCGTCACAATGGTGATTAGCACCTGAGAAACAAGATGAGATGACAGTGTATCTCGCTAATGGCACTAATTAATGATATTAAACTAATACTATGAGACGAGTATTCCTCAGCATTTACATTAGACTGCTCTGATAGAACAGACCAGAATAATTCTTCAGTACGGCTGTACTGCAATTTTAGAGAAAACGTTCATGTACACCTTGGAACATTCTGGCTATGAACACAAGTCACTTCAGTGGGTCAGTCGTGCCCTAGGGATGCTTGAAAAGTCGTCAACCCTGCAGGTGATGCTGGCCTAAGGCAGGTAGCTAGCTAGTCTCCCTGTGTCACATCATCCGTGAGGTGGTAGTTGTTGTTATTGTTGTTTACTGTGTGAACGGTGTCGGCCTTGATGAGGTCACCGTCATAGGGCCACAGTTAGGGCTGTGGCGGTCATGACCTTTTGTTAGCCGGTGGTCAAGCAAATAACTGTCGGTCTCGTGGTCACGTTAATTAACATAAACACATTTAGCAGACCTTTGGAACATCTACATTTTTTTTAAAGTCTAATAAATCCATGTAATATAGCCTAAACCATCATAATAAATCCATTCTTTATTTTAGACAGGTCAAAAGAAACATGATATGAAGAAAATGTAGTCTATTTCAGAAGAACAGAATAGCATAATCTGAGGTGTCCTTATGTTAGGCCCTGATCTGGCTATGCCACATGGCTGTAGGCTACACTTAGCAGACAAGACTTGCTTAGAATTCCATGGCATATCATTTATATCATTTAATAGTATGAAGAATGTAATTGAACACAGCTGAATAAAATAGAAAGCATATTTTCTCAAAATGATTTGAGGGAGTGCGCACTTTCTGTGTTGAGCGGTTAAAGAAACAGGTACTCCTTTATGCTTAATTTAGAGTTATTTATGTAACTTTAGTTGTGATACAAATGTTTGGCTGTATGTTTAGGTGTTTTGAATACATTCTAAGGCTCCACGATGCGACTCTAATGATGATTTGAAAAAAGTTGCATGAAAGGCATGAGCTCTGCTTTGTTATTTGTGAAGGCTGCACACACTTCATCAGTCTCTCATTCGCAATTTTACAAGCACTTGATAATGCCTCGAATTTACCAGCTGCATCCACTTTGTGTGGCCGTAATGCCCCCTAAAAAAAATCAATGCCTTTTGCGGCCAGTGGCTGTTGTGCCGTTGTGTGAATATAATGATTAGAATTCCCTTCTCCAGGCTGTGTGCCGAAGCAGCTCTTACTCACATGGCTCTCTGTCACATGATCGGTTCTTTCTCACAAGTGAAGATAGACACAGCGGGGACACAACTGCATGCATCCTTATACAATTCCGAGGCGCGTATTGAAGATATTGGAAGAACAGTCCACATTTACTTTTCGTCAGCCAACAAGACAAGTAGGCCTAACGAACAGCAATAGCACTAGGCTATGTCTATCTATCCCTCATAGTACAAACGTTGACCTATTCTATTCTCCGCAATAAATAAATATTACAAAATGAATACAACCACAAGCATCAAAAAACCTGTTTTACGCAAAAGATGAGAACATTTAGTTAAAAATGTTTTTAAACTATTAGGCTATTTCTTCAGATTATAAGCGCAACAATGCGCACACAGCAGTAGGCTATAAGCGCGAATGTTCCATTAGCAGGAAACCACCATTCTCAAAAGTGTCCACAAATGTGATTATGCAGGTTATGCTTTTATTAGAAAGGTGCATTTTTATGGTGAAAATGATCTTCTCCAAACTTTAAACTCACGCGCTGTGTATGTGAGCCAGTTAGGCTCCATAACCGTTGTAACGTGGATTAATGTGCTTAACCTCTTACATCTATGGGGGCGCTATTTCATTTTTGGATGAAAAACGTTCCCGTTTTAAACAAGATATTTTGTCACAAAAAGATGCTCGACTATGCATATAATTGATACCATTCGAAAGAAAACACTCTGACGTGTCCAGAAATACCAAGATATTCTCTGTGCGTGCCCTAGAACGTGAGCTTCAGGCAAAACCAAGATGAGATGGCATCCAGGAAATGACAAGGATTTTTGAGGCTCTGTTTTCCATTGTCTCCTTATATGGCTGTGAATGCGAGAGGAGTGAGTCAACCCTTTCTGTCGTTTCCCCAAGGTGTCTGCAGCATTGTGACGTATTTGTGGGCAGATCATTGGAAGATTGACCATAAGAGACCACATTTACCAGGTGTCCGCCCGGTGTCCTGCGCCGAAATTGGTGCGCAAAGTCACCTGCCAGTATTTTTCCATGCGATACAGAGAGGAAAGCAAGCTTCCACGAACTGCATATCAATGAAGAGATATGTGAAAAAACACCTTGAGGATTGATTCCAAACAACGTTTGCCATGTTTCGGTCGATATTATGTAGTTAATCCGGAAAAAGTTTTACGTTGTAGGTGACTGAATTTTCGGTTCGTTTCGGTAGCCAGACGCAATGTAGAAAACGGAACGATTTCTCCTACACACAGACGCTTTCAGGAAAAACTGCGCATTTGGTATGTAACTGAGAGTCTCCTCATTGAAAACATCAGAAGCTCTTCAAAGGTAAATGATTTTTATTTATTTGGTTATCTGGTTTTTGTGAAAATGTTGCGTGCTAAATGCTACTCAAAATGCTATGCTAGCTTTGCATACTCTTACACAAATTAGTCAATTTCTATAGTTCAAAAGCATATTTTGAAAATCTGAGATGACAGTGTTGTTAAGAAAAGGCTAAGCTTGAGAGCAGACGCATTATTTTCATTTTATTTGCGATTTTCAGAAATCGTTAACGTTGCGTTATGCTAATGAGCCTGAGGCTTTAGTCACAAACCCGGATCCGGGATGGGGAGTTTCAAGAAGTTAACTTCGATTTACCTCAAGAAAAAAATGTGTGCAAGAACAGCCCCAAAAAAAACACCAAAACAAACGAAAACGTCCCTAAATGTTGTAATAATATATGTGATAATTATTTTGACTGGGAAGCATGAGACAGGCTTAACAAGGAGTTTTTTCAGCCTGAATCACCCTCTCTCTTCACACACCTAAAGACATCAGGCAATGCAAAAGTCCAGCTCTCTTTCCTCCTCTAACACATGCTAATCGGCGGTGACACACGCTCCCGATCTCCCTCTTCCTCCATCAATGCATGTGGAGTCACTGACCCGGAACAAAGACAGAACAATTTGTTCAATTAAGCCAGCTACTTAATTACACATGAAGGGCAGAGCCGAGCCGACCGACACACACACACACACACGCACACACAGCGTTTGATGAGATGTAGCACTTGACAGCACTTGATCCATGATAAACCACATCCCAGTTAATACATAAAAGAGAGAGAGAGGGGAGCAGGAGAATGAGAGAGGGTTGGATTCTAATGTGGAAATGAGAGTGAGAACAGGAGAGGGAGAAAGCCTGTTAGTGTGGGTCCAGCACTACGCAGATTAGAGGATGAACATGAAGTTATGAGGGACGTTATGGAGCCACAGGTGAGGCATCACAGAGAGGGGGGGGGGGGCAGTTCCTCTCCGGCTGGGCCATGCTGGCCAGAGCCTGTTTCACATAATCAGCTTCAGGGTCAATGGGATTTAAGGTTAATGTCAGCATTCAACACCCACTAACCCTGTTCCCATCACCTTCCAGCATCCCCACTGGGAATTATCCTCCCCACATCCTTCCTCTCCCCATCTGTAGCTATTCACTAAAACATAGCATACAGTGGCATTGTAGCTGCATTAGTGTACTATGAGGGCCACGGACTGGGAAAGCGAGGACAGAAAGGCTGAGAAAAGAGCAAGTGATGTTTGTGTTTATTTGGTGACATACCACTGTACCATTTCACTGTCTTCTTTAAAGAGTCATGGGTCGTCATGCTAAAGTGATCTTAGCCCCCAATGAGATCAACATAATCTAACTCTACTGCATTGTACTGAGTAAGAACATTAGTATGAGCAGTAAGAGCATGACACTGTTCTGTTAGTTCACGCCTGGGGAACAGTGTGGCTTGTGCATCCAGGCCCATGATATAATACAGAACATATGTTACATGCAAACACACATACTATACCATCACTATCATGAATGACTAGTCAACCGCCAATTATCTAACTCGAACGGGCACATGTGCGCAAACATACATAAACACAACAGGGCTGTGGGAAATTCCAATTTAATTAGAAATTTCAATTCTTGAGTTCACTCATAAACTGGAGATTTTACGTTGGATGAAATTTGAATGAAGAAAATCTTCAAGTTATGGAATTGGAATTAGACTGTTTAGACTTTTAGAATAGTCCCGGCCAGTATTAGATAGAAGACGCCCACCTGTGATGAAAACAACCTGTGGTTACCTAAGTTACCCCATTGGCTCACAAGAAAAACTTGTTTCAAATGCTATTTTATTTTTGTCTATTTGTTTCAGTCAATTACAAAACAACATTTAAGAAGGTACAACATGTCTAAAGATGACTTATCAACCTTTCCTTCCCTCATGCCCCTTTTCAAGACAACGCTAGCAGCCACATTACTGAGAGCTAGCTACCGACTGGAACATTAAACTAGCCAAGATCAACAACACAAACAAACAGACCATACAGCTACAAGTAGTGAGTGGAGTTACAAATGAACTATACTAAACAAGTTCAAAGTCTTACCTTTGCTGAAATGTTTTCCACACACATAGTACTTGGACACCGGGTCCCCCAGGTTTCCAAAGCCGAATAGCTTGAAGCCACAGGGCTCTTCTCTCAGGCTCTATTTCCCTACGTGGGAGCATTGCGAACCGTAGGTCGGGATTTTTGACCTGGTTACATGTACATTGAACAACACTTTTGTTCCTTTTTCTTATTGTTGTATAACAAAAAATGTACGACAAAGTTGGTTCCCCGCAGCTCCTCGCCCAAGCCTCTCCAGGTTCTCCTTTACCCAAATCCAGATAGCAGATGTTCTGAAAGAGCTGCAAAACCTGTCTGGACCCTCTATTTCTGAAACTATCCGCCGCCATTGTCGCAACCCCTATTACCAGCCTGTTCAACCTCTCTTTCATATCGTCTGAGATCCCCAAGGGTTGGAAAGCTGCCGCAGTCATCCCCCTCTTCAAAGGGGGAGACACCCTGGACCCAAACTGTTACAGACCTATATCCATTCTGCCTTGCCTATCTAAGGTCTTCGAAAGCCAAGTCAACAAACAGGTCACTGACCATCTCGAATCCCACTGTACCTTCTCCGCTATGCAATCTGGTTTCCGAGCCGGTCACGGGTGCACCTCAGCCATACTCAAGGTACTAAACGACATCATAGCCGCCATCGATAAAAGACAGTACTGTGCAGCCGTCTTCATCGACCTTGCCAAGGCTTTCGACTCTGTCAATCACCATATTCTTATCGGCAGACTCAGTAGCCTCGGTTTTTCGGATGACTGCCTTGCCTGGTTCACCAATTACTTTGCAGACAGAGTTCAGTGTGTCAAATCGGAGGGCAGTTCAATTCTCGGGCCGACTCTTTTCTCTGTATATATCAATGATGTTGCTCTTGCTGCGGGCGATTCCCTGATCCACCTCTACGCAGACGACACCATTCTATATACTTTCAGCCCGTCATTGGACATTGTGCTATCTAACCTCCAAACGAGCTTCAATGCCATACAACACTCCTTCCGTGGCCTCCAACTGCTCTTAAACGCTAGTAAAACCAAATGCATGCTTTTCAACCGATCGCTGCCTGCACCCGCTTGCCCGACTAGCATCATCACACTGGATGGTTCCGACCTTGAATATGTGGACACCTATAAGTACCTAGGTGTCTGGCTAGACTGCAAACTCTCCTTCCAGACCCATATCAAACATCTCCAATCGAAAATCAAATCAAGAGTCGGCTTTCTATTCCATAACAAAGCCTCCTTCACTCACGCCGCCAAGCTTACCCTAGTAAAACTGACTATCCTACCGATCCTCGACTTCGGCGATGTCATCTACAAAATTGCTTCCAACACTCTTCTCAGCAAACTGGATGCAGTTTATCACAGTGCCATCCGTTTTGTCACTAAATCACCTTATACTACCCACCACTGCGACTTGTATGCTCTAGTCGGCTGGCCCTCGCTACATATTCGTCGCAAGACCCACTGGCTCCAGGTCGTCTACAAGGCCATGCTAGGTAAAGCTCCACCTTATCTCAGTTCACTGGTCACGATGGCAACACCCATCCGTAGCACGCGCTCCAGCAGGTGTATCTCACTGATCATCCCTAAAGCCAACACCTCATTCGGCCGCCTTTCGTTCCAGTACTCTGCTGCCTGTGATTGGAACGAATTGCAAAAATCGCTGAAGTTGGAGACCTTTATCTCCCTCACCAACTTCAAACATCAGCTATCTGAGCAGCTAACCGATCGCTGCAGCTGTACATAATCTATTGGTAAATAGCCCACCCATTTTCACCTACCTCATCCCCACAGTTTTTATTTATTTACTTTTCTGCTCTTTTGCACACCAATATCTCTACCTGTACATGATCATTTATCAATCCAGTGTTAATCTGCAATATTGTAATTATTTGCCTACCTCCTCATGCCTTTTGCACACATTGTATATAGACTCCCCTTTTTTTCTACTGTGTTATTGACTTGTTAATTGTTTACTCCATGTGTAACTCTGTGTTGTCTGTTCACACTGCTATGCTTTATCTTGGCCAGGTCGCAGTTGTAAATGAGAACTTGTTCTCAACTAGCCTACCTGGTTAAATAAAGGTGAAATAAAAAAATAAAATTAAACTGGGGGTCGGTGGGAAAGAATGTTCGTTTTCCCCAATTTGTGGTCGAGGGAAATTCCGTATTAGCGACTCGTGTGTGTTGGAATAGAAAAAACACTTTATTTTTGGAATTGAATAGCATTAGAATTCAATATTTCTAAATTTCCCAGTTAATGGAATTAATTAATTCAGATAGTATCAAACATGTACTGTAGGATTTGTTTTTTAATCATTTCAACCTGTATTCCTATATTTCCAGTATAGCTAGGCTGTCTGAACAGTGACATGATCAGAATGAATTGAATTTGCATTTGTGGAATTGTTGGATTCTTGGAATAGACCCAACATTGGAATTCAGAGGAATTGAATTATATCTCAATATAAAGACACACCTGGAATTTGAATTGAATTACATGGAATTTACATGGAGAGAGACTTTAATTACAATTGAATTTGTGGAATGACCCCAATCCCTGACACACAACATGCTGTTGTCCCCTTTTCATCCGACACTAACACATCCATGCACACAACTGTGGCCAGTCATCTGAGTTGCATGGCATGTGTGCTCATGAGAGTGTGTGTACGTGTATATGTGTGTTAATGAGTGTGTGCCTATGTGTGTCTGTTTACTCACAGACTCATGGACTAGAGTGATTCATTGTCCTAATAGAGCTCAATTAGATGCTCATTTATCTGTTAATCCCTGTCTGTCAACAAACAGGGTCCAGGCAACCAGGCGAGGCGACCATGAAGGGGGGGGGTCAGAGAGGATGCAGTGGAGTGTGAACGCAGTGGCAGTCTATGAAGAGCCACAGTCAGTCAGACACAGGCTACAGGCAGTTCAGAGAGCATCCACATCACTGACACACTCCATGTCTACTTAGAGAGGCTACCTAACAGCTAACCAGATGTCCAAGGTGATACTTAACTCTCTTATGCTCTGATCGCCACTGGTGACTGTCTACCTCATATTGGCAAAAGTAAATCGGTCTAATGAATTTTCATAAACAGACACAAACACAATAAAATAAACAGCTATTAGACATGAGTACGTTTTATCAGGCACTCTGATAGGAGTATAAAGCCATGAGAAAAAAACAACACGGTTGAAGTATTCCAACCTGCAGACAGTGATGGGGAGAAGCTGATGAGGCCAGAGGCTCATCATTGTCCGCCACGGGCCCTGCAGCATTGCTATCTGCTTCATTAGAGAGCCGCCATTCTGGCTCCCAATGGAGCCGCCACACAGCATTGGCTCTATGGCTCAGGCCATCAGACATCAGACAGCAGCCATCAGCCAGTCGCTTGGCTGGGCCTCTGATGGGAACTTAGAAGCCGGGGGTCAAGATAAAGAGATGAAGGAAGCCCATCACCACTGTGGCTGTGACCAGCATTGTGCTGAGCCCACAGAGATACATTCTGCTATAATGGACAATTCTGCCAATTTATAACCTCATATTCCTTATCTCCAGCACCATACCAGTGTCTACATATGTGAAAACAACACCTATCTATGATATGTGGTTAAAAAGATAAGAACAATCCCCCAAAATGCATCTCTGTGACATCAAAGGGTAGGATTAATTTTTTTTTCTAAACATTGATTTTCAAAACCTGCAATGAGTGTTTAGCCAGAGGGAGATTATTTTCTTGCTCCCCATGACACCGTAAATCTCATAGTGTTCAAAATGTTGTTGATGTCATCGGGCAAAACTTTTTAACTTGATATTTGCTAGAAATGCGGCATTTTCACATATGTAGACAATTCATTGTGCTGGAGATAATGAACATGGGGTGAAGTTGTACTTTAAGGCTGTGACTAAGCCTTCCTTCCATAGGCTGAGCAGAGCTAGTGGTTACCCTGGAGACGGCTGGCGAAGCGTGGGTGAACCTTGCACCTGCTACCTGCCAAGTCTACCCAGGGCTGTGAAGTATCTTACTGACAGACACACCTGGGGCCTCTCTGCCCTTCCATTTATTGTCAGGCACAGCTGGGGCAGCCGACGTCCTTACGGACACGCACACCTGGTAGAGCTGGAAACAACAGCTGGAGGGCTTCTGTGAGAGTACAGTGGAATACAAAAACAACACAAATACACACAAATAAATCTATACTGGAATAAGTTCTCCTAGATGTGACTCTTTACCAGAGGTCGTGCGAAGAATACCGAGCAGAGAGCTCCTTGTCTCATGCACACTCATACAGACCAACGGTCCACTCCTCTAATAATGGTCAGTGCACGTCTTGACGGCGACAGACCGATCGATCCCCAAGCATCTTTACTAGGGGCACGGAATTAAAGGGTACCATTGATTTCCGCTTGATAGCCCTTCACTGGCATTGGCTTCCTTTTTCAGGATACTACGGCCACTGTGTTACAATGGCCCAGAGTGATTACTTCAACACAGAGCTATTTCTATTCATTCTCAGCTTTGCTCACACACACACACACACACACACACACCCCCTCCCCTCGTCGCAATCTCTGGGATCTCAGTGTCTAATCCAATCAGCATTTAAATGATGGCGTTAATAAACAAGGCTGGAGTTGGAGCGTTTGAGAGGAAAGAGGTGACGCTCTGATCTTTCTATGAAAGGATGGGGGAGGGAAGGAGAGGAGGAGAGAAAGTGAGGGGACACAAGTCCTCTACCATGCCTGATGTGATCTGATGTGACACAGGAGACTAAATCATGCAGAGCCATGTGTCCCACTACCAACACAAGGACGTAAACAGAATCCCAGGCATGAAAAGTGGACGTCTTTCCATTTAGAGAACACCACCATGGGTGAAGATACAGCTTGTCCTTCATAAGGACACACGTGAGAAAGACGTGAGAGAACCATGCTACCTCTGTCTCTTAATTGTTACATGGCTAGTTGATCACGTTGTTGCAAGTGAAAATATTTCATTTGTTTAGTTTTTCTCCTTGTGACACGACAGGTTCTTACTCAATGAGGGTAGTCAGCAGCTAGGCACTGTTGAACTCAACAACCAGCATTCAGCGCACTCACAGCTGCACACATCTGGTGGCCATCTTGAACTCCAGTGTGTGTGTGTGTGTGTGTGTGTGTGTATGTGTGTGTGTGTGTATGTGTGTGTGTCTCAAGGAGCTGTTGCAAAGGGGACTGAGATGGACACAGAGACTGTCAGCATTAGGGCTTTGTCACGCTCGTTATGCGTGACTCCCTATGCCGTAGCTGTGAAGACTTGACTCTCTATGCCGTAGCTGTGAAGACTTGACTCTCTATGCCGTAGCTGTGAAGACTTGACTCTCTATGCCGTAGCTGTGAAGACTTGACTCTCTATGCCGTAGCTGTGAAGACTTGACTCTATGCTATGCTTGACGTAGCTGTGAAGACTTGACTCTCTATGCCGTAGCTTGACTCTCTATGCCGTAGCTGTGAAGTGAAGACTTGACTCTCTATGCCGTAGCTGTGAAGACTTGACTCTCTATGCCGTAGCTGTGAAGACTTGACTCTCTATGCCGTAGCTGTGAAGACTTGACTCTCTATGCCGTAGCTGTGAAGACTTGACTCTCTATGCCGTAGCTGTGAAGACTTGACTCTCTATGCCGTAGCTGAAGACTTGAAGACTGTGAAGACTCTCTATGCCGACTAGCTGTGAAGACTTGACTCTCTATGCCGTAGCTGTGAAGACTTGACTCTCTATGCCGTAGCTGTGAAGACTTGACTCTCTATGCCGTAGCTGTGAAGACTTGACTCTCTATGCTCTCTGTGAAGACTTGACCGTAGCTGTGAAGACTTGACTCTCTATGCCGCCGTAGCTGTGAAGACTTGACTCTCTATGCTGTATGCCTTGACTATGCTAGCTGAAGACTTGACTCTCTATGCCGTAGCTGTGAAGACTTGACTCTCTATGCTGTAGCTGTGAAGACTTGACTCTCTATGCTGTAGCTGTGAAGACTTGACTCTCTATGCTGTGAAGACTTGACTAGCTGTGAAGACTTGACTCTATGACTCTATGCTGTGAAGACTCTATGCTGTAGCTGTGAAGACTTGACTCTCTATGCCGTAGCTGTGAAGACTTGACTCTCTATGCCGTAGCTGTGAAGACTTGACTCTCTATGCTGTAGCTGTGAAGACTTGACTCTCTATGCTGTAGCTGTGAAGACTTGACTCTATGCCGTAGCTGTGAAGACTTGATGCTCTGTGAAGACTTGACTCTCTATGCCGTAGCTGTGAAGACTTGACTCTATGAACACTTGACTCTATGCTGTAGCTGTGAAGACTTGACTCTCTATGCCGTAGCTGTGAAGACTTGACTCTCTATGCCGTAGCTGTGAAGACTTGACTCTATGAACACTTGACTCTATGCTGTAGCTGTGAAGACTTGACTCTCTATGCCGTAGCTGTGAAGACTTGACTCTCTATGCCGTAGCTGTGAAGACTTGACTCTCTATGCCGTAGCTGTGAAGACTTGACTCTCTATGCCGTAGCTGTGAAGACTTGACTCTGTAGCTGTGAAGACTTGACTCTCTATGCTGTAGCTGTGAAGACTTGACTCTCTATGCCGTAGCTGTGAAGACTTGACTCTATGCCGCCGTAGCTGTGAAGACTTGACTCTATGAAGCTGTGAAGACTTGACTCTATGCCGTAGCTGTGAAGACTTGACTCTCTATGCTGTAGCTGTGAAGACTTGACTCTCTATGCCGTAGCTGTGAAGACTTGACTCTCTATGCTTGACTCTCTATGTAGCTGTGAAGACTTGACTCTCTATGCTGTAGCTGTGAAGACTTGACTCTCTATGCTGTAGCTGTGAAGACTTGACTCTCTATGCTGTAGCTGTGAAGACTTGACTCTCTATGCTGTAGCTGTGAAGACTTGACTCTCTATGCCGTGTAGCTGTGAAGACTTGACTCTCTATGCTGTAGCTGTGAAGACTTGACTCTCTATGCCGTAGCTGTGAAGACTTGACTCTATGAACACTTGACTCTATGCTGTAGCTGTGAAGACTTGACTCTCTATGCCGTAGCTGTGAAGACTTGACTCTCTATGCTATAGCTGTGAAGACTTGACTCTATGAACACTTGACTCTATGCCGTAGCTATGAAGACTTGACTCTCTATGCTGTAGCTGTGAAGACTTGACTCTCTATGCCGTAGCTGTGAAGACTTGACTCTCTATGCCGTAGCTGTGAAAGACTTGACTCTCTATGCCGTAGCTGTGAAGTCTTGACTCTCTATGCCGTAGCTGTGAAGACTTGACTCTCTATGCCGTAGCTGTGAAGACTTAACTTGCAGGTCTATTACTCTCCTATTCCCTCCCATCTCCTGCTCTGATGTGGCCTATAGGAAGGCCTCCTCAGCCCTCGCCTTCTGGCCCAGACTGTGGCTGGGCGCACCAAACCACATCACAGACTGAACCCAGCTCGGGGAGAGCAGGCAATGTGAAAGACACTGACAGTAGGGCTTGTTTGGAAAGGTGTGAGTTGACATGGCCTATCTGGCCGTGCAGTGGACACCTAAGGGCTCCTTCACTTACACCAGGGTCTGGTTTAGGATGTGAGGAGAACCCTCAGTGACATCCCCCAATATAGTGTAGAGTTTGATGGTGGGGAGATTGAGGACCCTCGGGGTCTTCCAACAGTGTTGTGGAGAATCATTGATGTATTCTATCAGTAGGGTGTTGGGTTTGGTGTTGTGGAGAATCATTGAGGTATTCCATCAGTAGGGTGTTGGGTTTGGTGTTGTGGAGAAGTCTTCAGGGCTTTTCAGTATTCTAGAAATAGTCTCTGGCAGTATGAAGGGCACCTATACTAAGGCTCTTGGTAGTGAGTTGGACATACAACACGGCTACAGAAGAATCCTCTGTCAACAACCATGGTATCTTGAGGGTGCACAGCAATAGCTACAACAACCTGCCATTAGTACCTCTAGCTCAAACTGCTCCACAACCAGCCCTCCAGTGTCGTCAGTGAGGACACCTCCACCCCTGCATGCCGGTCCTCATGGTGTGGGTGGATGGTGCCCTGTGATTAGTGTGAGGAGAACAGAACAGTGTGCTAGTGGTATCAGTGTGGAGGTAAATACATGGCCTGCCTCTCTGTCTCGGTCTTCACTCAGAGCCTCATTAACCCAGCGCAGGGGGGGGGTAATTATAGCATTACCCAGACAGCAGGATAGCACATAGCCAGGGGAACATCACATCCACTGTTTAGAGAGGGGAAAACATCTCTAACTGGCTGCGAGGAAAAGGGTTGGAGCAGAGGAAAGTAGGCTAGCTAGAGATGGATACTGTAGCCCATTAGCTTTGGTACAGCTTCAAAACACCGTGTTCAATATCTGAGAAGAGAAGGAGATTGATGTCTTTGACTAGAACAAGAGTACATCTTCAAATCGTGTAAAATGGCTGAAAATAGGACAGAGCTCGGATTTAATTGGAGAAGGAGAAAGCAAAGAAATGATCCGGAGGAGTTGCATGTGGAGTTTCTCTTATTTTCTCTAATGAGGAGATAGACCATCACAGTGGGTTTTAAAGGCAAATGAGTCACCTGCCAGACTTCAGCAGAAGTATGTTTACACCATATCGTTTCATTCAGTAGCAATGCTTTTGGCATGGTTTAATCTGGACAAAGACAAAAGGGTTGACCATGTCTGCCTACGCACACATGCATAGTGTGTCTAAATGGATACTGGAGACTGCTTTAACGGTGACCTCTGCAGATCCATGAAGAGAGAGGGGGGGGAAGAAGGGAGGAGAGACAGAGGGAGGGGGGGGGGGAGTCACATCCCCAGGGGGGTCCCTAGGAAAAGAGAAGGATGAGATGGACAAAGGAAAACAGACAGCTCTGGTCAGGTGAGATCACAAGGAGGACAGCATCAATACACTAGAGAGGGAGAAGTCGAGACAAAACAACCTTTTACATCTCACTGTGTGTTCTTCTTACTGTCCTTACAGTCAATGATCACTGAAGCCAAAAGGGAAGAGACATCATCAACCCAACAGATTTTCAACCCATCCTTGCTTGCTGGGGGAGTTTGTGTGTGTGTGTGTGTGTGTGTGTGTGTGTGTGTGTGTGTGTGGGGGTGCAGGCGTGTGTTTTATAGATGTGGGGGTGCACCTTCCGCCTGTCCGTGGCTGATAAATGATCACAAAGTAAATCTCCATTAAATCAGCCTTTATCAGGGGCAGAGGCCGATTCAGCGCTGCCATTAGCATTGCAATTTACGGGAGAGCCCTCAGGCCCGTCGAATCAATTCCCCAGTGAACCCGGCCAATTCAGACCGGATTAGTTGAGATTGGGCAGAGCAGGGTTTAATAATGTGTCTGATGATTGCGGCACTGTGAAGCTGTAGTTAGTGTTGGTGACGGTCCAAAAGCCTGCTGTTCTTTTCAGAAGAGAGATCTGTCCCATCGTGAGACGCTGCCATCTCTGATTGTCTACGTCATTTGAGCGAATAAAATGAGTAAAAACTCCTCTCCCCTCCATTCTGTGAGAGTCAGCATCGGCGTAAACAAAATATCAACCTTATTAAAAATACAGTACATCGCTACAGGCCACTAGGAAACCAAAAGATAAAGTCTTTTTTCTTTGGCAAGCCTCAGCAGTTCTTTCTTTGCTGTTCCTAAAAGAAAAATAAGCAGAAGCGGTGCTTTCGTGACAAGGTTTTGTTTCTACCTAGTCTGCTTTGTTAAAGAAAGACAACGACTGCAGAAAGCAGACAGGACCTGCACACCATCTCTAGTACCGACACCCTCAGAAAACAGTTGGCTGCTTTCACTTTGCATTCATTTGTGTCACGCACAACCCAAAGGAGACACAATCTCAGGGTGTGAGCTCTGCCGAACCAAGACAGGATGCATGCATATGTTTCTGATGTGTGTGTGTGTGTGTGTGTGTGTGTGTGTGTGTGGGGGGGGGGTTACAGTGGGATGAGGATTGGCTGATAACAGAGAAATCATTTTTTTCTCCCCAAAAGCAGGTTCTCTCTACGGACCTGAATTTCCATTAAAACGGTATTACTCTGCGGTGAGTGACATTTGGAGAGATTAGACATTAATTCACTTCCAGTAGACCAGGAAGAGATAATGGCAAGGGACAGCCAGTAGCCAACTGTGCTGTTCCACTAGGCTCACCACACTATAGGATAGAAGAGATGTGTTCCTCCAATACTGTAGGATCAATAGAAATGCTCCATATCTATAGGGCAGACAAATTCAAATCTGAGCCTAGAACCCTCAAGTAAAGAGTGGATCCCAGAGGGAGGAAGTGACAGCATATGGGAGAAAGACAACAACCTCCTTATCCAAGTACTCTCTATTCCCAGTACTGTGCCTCATCTTCGAATGTAAACCTAAACTAGTGTTGAACAAATCCCAGAAACCTACGTCACATGTCTCTACACTGAATGCTCCAATCCAGGCACACAACTTTTAAAAAGCCCTCCTAGAGCACAGATGTCAGACAGATGAGAGATTCTACACGGCAGGTGTGTTTGTGTGTGTTGTGCTTCTTGGATTCCTGTATAAATATAGTCACACAGGAAAGAGAGTGCTATTAAGGTCAGGAACCTGAGGAGTGGGGGGGAGAAAGAAAGGGATGGAGAGCAAGAGAGAGAGAACGAGGCAGGGGGGGTGGAGAGAGAGAGAAGGAGATGAGAGAAGTAGCGAGAGAGGTGAGGGAGAGAGGGAGGCAGGGCAGAGTATGAAAGCTGTGTACTATGGCACCCTTCCCACTCATGTGTGCTTAAGGGCATGTCAGTGCCCCCGTCATTACTGTAAGGGTAATGATGAAGGCCTTGCACCAGGCTTGCCTGAAATGCCATAGCAGCTGGGGTTGCTACCGTAGCAGCTGGGGTTGCTACCATTGCCAGTGTGCAAAAGTGCAGGTGTACAGGGAAGGTGAGTGGGAGAGGAAAGAGCCACACACACACCCTGCTCACATCCTCCATCCAAGTTGGTTTAGAAGGGCCCTACCGTGATTGACCTTCAGGGGCCAGGCTGGAGCTGCTGCCCTGGGTCTCCTCCCTTGAGGAGCCGTCAGATTAGCCTGAATCAACCTCCCAGATCTGGCATCCATCCACAAGCCAACTGACCGCATAATGAGTTGGTCTGAACGATAGACAGTCAGCCAGGGCTGATGATAGAGAGGCAGGCTGCTTGCTGCCTGGTGCTGCTGCCTGCAAGGCAGTCTGGGGACGGAGCAGACCTAAGCTACTGTAGCCAAGGAGATTCATCTCAATCACAGACTGTTGACAAACCTTACTTTATGCTTCAAGAGCAGAAAACCCATCTCCATATATCCCACACCCTGGCTTGTTAAAAAGAGAAATAAGGAAACATCTTTCAAAGTTAAGGGTTTTTGAGCATGACTCTAAAGCTCCATCATGAATAAAATCCTGCATTGGTCTATGTTTGGCGCTGCTGCAGAGACAGTGAGAGAGAGAGAGAGAGAGAGAGAGAGTGAGAGAGAGAGAGAGAGAGAGAGAGAGGGAGAGAGAGAGTGAGGGAGAGAGTGAGAGACAGTGAGAGAGAGAGAGAGAGAGACAGAGAGAGAGACAGAGAGAGAGAGGGAGGGAGAGAGGGAGGGAGAGAGAGAGTGAGAGACAGTGAAAGACAGTGAGAGAGAAGAGGTGGGGCATGTGTGAGAGGAGCACACTTAAAACAAGACGTTGAGAGGTTGTACAACCTGAGAGCTCTCTTCGTCGCCCCTGGCGAAATCTCATTACTTATCCCCGCCTTGCCTCAGCGTAAGCCAAGAGAAAATATTACTGTGTTTAACATCCAAGTGCTGAGTAATGCAGGGGAATAGAAATGGAGTCAGGACTGTTGGGGTGTTGTTCTGGCATTATGAAAACAGTTAGCTGAGCAAAGCAGGACTTTGATTTGAGCCAGTGTAGATTAAACTGGCCGGTTGGTCCAAGCACCAGGTTTACAAGGCTCTCCATTCTGACAGCCTGGGTTTGGGGCAAGGGGGTTCGGGGGGGGGGTCTGGGGCCTTGAGGCTTTGTATAATTACGTATGGCTTTGACAGGAATGGCATATTTGTCAAAATATGTGCTACACAAAGCATTTCTGGAGCAGGTTATATAAACATTTGTCAGAAGAATGTTGCTGTGTTCTTTCACTCCACTAACTTGAATGTGGAGCTCTGGATGAAGAGAGTTTCTTCTTTCCTTGTGTTTCTGGCTGCCTGCCTCATCTATTTCTGTCATCCTCCTTCTGCAAGCCTGGGGTGCCAAATGGCAAAGTGCTCCACTCCATGTCCGTGTCTTTTTCACTCCAGTCTTCCCACCATTACTGCCTGAGTCATGCAGGGACAAAGACTCCCTGATGCTACTGCACAGGAAGCTCCAGTCTAATATAGCCCATCATACAGACCATAGAGGCTGGAACTGAGCTGTACTTAGGGTGTGATAGAACATATGCAATACTTAAAGGTCCAACGGACGTGGGTGGGACCAGAGAAAGACAAGGTGGGTGGGTGGGTGTTTGTTTGTTAGTCAGTTGCTATGTGTTTGCATGGGTAGGTGTTTGTGTGTGTGGGTGTGTGTGTGTGATTGCTAGTCTGTGTGTGTGTGTGTGTGTGTGTGTGTGTGTGTGTGTGTGTGTGTGTGTGTGTGTGTGTGTGTGTGTGTGTGAAAGTGAGTGAGTGAGTGAGTGAGTGAGTGAGTGAGTGAGTGTGTCTGTGTGTGTGGGTGTATGGGAGGTAGTAACTTGTTCGATCAATGGCTTAGCTAGGCAGAGGGGAAGCAGCGTCACTGTGGCCCGTTAGTGATCCAGTCCTCAAATGATTTGCTCTGTCTGGAAAGTCAACCCACAGCACGGCAGGCTAAAAAATCTTCATGAAGAGAAGTGAAATCCTTCTGCATGTAAATCTAGTCCTTTATTATTCAAGGATGTCATTAGAATGATGAAGTTAAGGACAACAAAACTTGTTTCGTTTAGCATAACTGTTGAAAGCGAGGAAGGAATGAAGCAACAATAGAGAGAGAAAGAGGAGGTAGGCTAATGAAAATGCATCCATCTATTAATTACACAAATAGGCCCTATTATATTTCAAAATGTAAATCAAATTCGCTAGCCTATACGTGTAACTTTGTAGGCCGTATTTAATCAGGCTCCGGTTGCAATGGGCTTACATTTTGGATCAAAGCTCTAATCAAATCCAGAGATAGACCTATTTATATGCTTTATTATGCTTTTGTATGACCCTACCTGTTTTGGCGGGAAATACCAGCTTACCCGGGAGAAAAGTGATTTATTCTCGGCATTGAACATTTGTAAAATACCGAGAAAATATACAATCCTAATAGAAACTGAGAAACCTCTTTCTGAAATAAGTCAAACTAGAGCAGTATTGGAAGAGCTAAGCAAAAACACATGAGTCCGGCTACCAGCTGGCCATACAGCACAGTAGTAGCAGCTAGGCCATGCAGTTCTGTGGAGCTGAGAATGCTGCCGGGCCAATTCTTCGCTTCGGGGGCTATCCAGAGATGTCTTCCTTTATAAATGTTGTCCACCAGCGCTTGAGGACATAATACACACAGATGTTCCTGTCTGAATACATTCCTGTGTTTGTTTGGGGATTTGTTTAGGCTTGTTCTGAGTTTGGTCTGTTTCTCTTTATGACAGAAACATTACTATGGGTCTATGTGTGATTGTGTTTATGACTTGTCTCCTATGGAACATGCAGCTTTTCTTCAACAAAGACAAAAAATGGCACTGACTACATGCATCTGCTCTGACAATGTAGCAAATGTTGCGGCCACACAAAGACTAGTTGCGGCCACACAAAGACTAGTTGTTCTGTTCAGGCTGGAAACAAGGAGTATAGGAGGCCTGAGAGTGCCAACCAGCAGCACACAGTCCCCACTGTGTGGGTAATATTCAGAAAACACACTTTCTGTTTCTCTGTGGATGTTGGAGCCCTGCTGTGCTGTCGGTGTGGGGAGACTTGTTTATGCTTCCATTCCGGGTAACGCTAGTTGGTTGTGCATAGTTTGGCATCACTGGCTGTATAGCTTAACAACTCCACGGTCCGCAACTCTGTAATCTTGTTTATTTTTTGGGAAGAAAAACTGAGACCAAAAACATCTTGAACAATGAGCATTACTCTGCTCCTATAAACCATTACAAAACACACACACAAAAAAAAGCTGCTCTTAGACGGGACAGGGGTTATTGATTGTTGTGAGTGACACAGTCCCAGTGTCCCCCATTAGCTCTCTCTGCTCCCTGGTGTCAACAACACTAAAACCACTCTCCCTGGCCTCATCACAGGGCACAGAGCTGAGCCAAGAAATAGTCTTTCTCTCTCTCTCTCTCTCTCTCTCTCTCTCTCTCTCTCTCTCTCTCTCTCTCTCTCTCTCTCTCTCTCTCTCTCTGTCTCTCTCTCTCTCTCTCTCTCTCTCTCTCTCTCTCTCTCTCTCTCTCTCTCTCTCTCTCTCTCTCTCTCTCTCTCTCTCTCTCTGTCTCTCTCTCTCTCTGTCTCTCTCTCTCTCTGTCTCTCCCTCTCTCTCCCTCTCTCTCTCTCTCTCTCTCTCTCTCTCTCTCTCTCTCTCTCTCTCTCTCTCTCTCTCTCTCTCTCTCTCTCTCTCTCTCTCTCTGTCTCTCTCTGTCTCTCTCTGTCTCTCTCTCTCTCTCTCTCTCTCTCTCTCTGTCTCTCTCTCTCTCTCTCTCTCTCTCTCTCTCTGTCTCTGTCTCTGTCTGTCTCTCTCTCTCTCTCTCTCTCTCTCTCTCTGTCTCTCTCTGTCTCTCTCTCTCTCTCTCTCTCTCTCTCTCTCTCTCTCTCTCTCTGTCTCTCTCTCTCTCTCTCTCTCTCTCTCTGTCTCTCTCTCTCTCTCTGTCTCTCTCTCTCTCTCTCTGTCTCTGTCTCTCTCTCTCTCTCTCTCTCTCTCTCTCTCTCTCTCTCTCTCTCTCTCTCTCTCTCTCTCTCTCTCTCTCTCTCTCTGTCTCTCTCTCTCTCTGTCTCTCTCTCTCTCTCTCTCTCTCTCTCTCTCTCTGTCTCTCTCTGTCTCTCTCTCTGTCTCTCTCTCTCTCTCTGTCTCTCTCTCTGTCTCTCTCTCTGTCTCTCTCTCTCTCTCTGTCTCTCTCTCTGTCTCTCTCTCTCTCTCTCTCTCTCTCTCTCTCTCTCTCTCTGTCTCTCTCTCTGTCTCTCTCTCTCTCTCTGTCTCTCTCTCTCTCTCTCTCTCTCTCTCTGTCTCTCTCTGTCTCTCTCTCTGTCTCTCTCTCTCTCTCTGTCTCTCTCTGTCTCTCTCTCTGTCTCTCTCTCTGTCTACCTCTCTGTCTCTCTCTCTCTCTGTCTCTCTCTCTCTCTCTCTCTCTCTCTGTCTCTCTCTGTCTCTCTCTCTGTCTCTCTCTCTCTCTCTGTCTCTCTCTCTCTCTCTCTCTCTGTCTCTCTCTCTCTCTCTCTCTCTCTCTCTCTCTCTGTCTCTCTCTCTGTCTCTCTGTCTCTCTCTCTCTCTCTCTCTGTCTCTCTCTCTGTCTCTCTCTCTCTCTCTCTCTCTCTGTCTCTCTCTCTCTCTCTCTCTCTCTCTCTCTCTCTCTCTCTCTGTCTCTCTCTCTGTCTCTCTCTCTCTCTGTCTCTCTCTCTGTCTCTCTCTCTGTCTCTCTCTCTCTCTCTCTCTCTCTCTCTGTCTCTCTCTCTCTCTCTCTCTCTCTCTCTGTCTCTCTCTCTCTCTCTGTCTCTCTCTCTCTCTCTCTCTCTCTCTCTCTGTCTCTCTCTCTCTCTCTGTCTCTCTCTCTCTCTCTCTCTCTCTGTCTCTCTCTGTCTCTCTCTCTCTGTCTCTCTCTGTCTCTCTCTCTGTCTCTCTCTCTCTCTCTCTCTCTCTGTCTCTCTCTCTCTCTCTCTCTCTCTCTCTGTCTCTCTCTGTCTCTCTCTCTGTCTCTCTCTCTCTGTCTCTCTCTGTCTCTCTCTCTCTCTCTCTCTCTCTCTCTCTCTCTCTCTCTCTCTCTCTCTCTGTCTCTCTCTCTCTCTCTCTCTCTGTCTCTCTGTCTCTCTGTCTCTCTGCCAGGGGGTTATCCAAAGGAAGTCTAATTCCCTTTCTTCTCTCAGCCTTGCCAACCTCAATGAGCCAAAGCAAACACTTTCTCTGTCTTTCTCTGTCTCTCTCCTTCTATCTATTTGTCAATCTTCTCTAGAATCTCCATACTGATGTGTCTGGTTAGAGAGTTGCCCTGGCCAGGGGGAGATGAGGAACAGGTATGGGGGTCCCAGTGTATTTGGAACCAAGGACGTCCGGATGGGGGCAGCGTGGGGTGAAACACATACATATGTAGGCTATCTATTCAAGGTTAACATAAATTGCCCTAGGTGTAGACCGACACAGACGAGAGCCTAAAATGGGGTTAAAAAATATATATTTTAACCGGCCGCGACCGGGAGGTCCGTGGGGGAACGCACAATTGGCCTAGCGTCGTCCGGGTTAGGGAGGGCTTGGTCGGTAGGGATGTCCTTGTCTCATCGCGCACCAGCGACTCCGTGGCGGGCCGGGCGCAATGCGCACTAACCAAGGTTGCCAGGTGCACAGTGTTTCCTCCGACACATTGGTGCGGCTGGCTTCCGGGTTGGATGCGCGCTGTGTTAAGAAGCAGTGCGGCTGGTTGGGTTGTGCATCGGAGGACGCATGACTTTCAACCTTCGTCTCTCCCGAGCCGTACGGGAGTTGTAGCGATGAGATAAGATAGTAACTACTAACAATTGGACACCACGAAATTGGAGAGAAAAAGGGGTAAAAATTGCACAAAAAAAATATATATATATACACAAACAACAACACAGAGTTACACATGGAATAAACAAACGTACAGTCAACACAATAGAAAAAGTCTATATACAGTGTGTGCAAATGGCGTGAGGAGGTAAGGCAATAACTAGGCCATAGTAGCAAAGTAATTACAATTTAGCAAATTAACACTGGAGTGATAGATGTGCAGATGAGTATGTGGAGGTAGAAATACTGGTGTGCAAAAGAGCAAAAAAGATAATAAAAACAATATGGGGATGATGTAGGTAGTTGGTTGGATGGGCTATTTACAGATGGGCTGTGTAGAGCTGCAGTGATCAGTAAGCTGCTCTGACAGCTGATGCTTCAAGTTAGTGAGGGAGGTATAAGTCTCCAACTTCAGCGATTTTTGAAATTCATTCCAGTCATTGGCAGCAGAGAACTGGAGGGAAAGGCGGCCAAATGAGGTGTTGGCTTTGGGGATGACCAGTGAGATATACCTGCTAGAGCGCGTGCTACGGGTGGGTTTTGTTATGGTGACCAGTGAGCTGAGATAAGGTGGAGCTTTACCTAGCAAAGACAAAGACATACAGGTCACAGTGGTGGGTGGTATATGGGGCTTTGGTGACAAAACGGATGGCACTGTGATAGACTGAATCCAGTTTGCTGAGTAGAGTGTTGGAGGCTATTTTGTAAATGACATCGCCGAAGTCGAGGATCGGTAGAATAGTCAGTTTTACGAGGGTATGTTTGGCAGCGTGAGTGAAGGAGGCTTTGTTGCGAAATAGGAAGCCAATTCTAGATTTCATTTGGGATTGGAGATGTTTAATATGAGTTTGGAAGGAGAGTTTACAGTCTAGCCAGACATCTAGGTATTTGTAGTTGTCCACATATTCTAAGTCAAATCAAATCAAAACAAATTTTATTTGTCACATACACATGGATAGCAGATGTTAATGTGAGTGTAGCGAAATGCTTGTGCTTCTAGTTCCGACAATGCAGTAATAACCAACAAGTAATCTAACTAACAATTCCTAAACTACTGTCTTATACACAGTGTAAGGGGATAAAGAATATGTACATAAGGATATATGAATGAGTGGTGGTACAGAGCAGCATAGGCAAGATACAGTAGATGGTATCGAGTACAGTATATACATATGAGATGAGTATGTAAACAAAGTGGCATAGTTAAAGTGGCTAGTGATACATGTATTACATAAGGATGCAGTCGATGATATAGAGTACAGTATATACGTATGCATATGAGATGAATAATGTAGGGTAAGTAACATTATATAAGGTAGCATTGTTTAAAGTGGCTAGTGATATATTTACATCATTTCCCATCAATTCCCATTATTAAAGTGGCTGGAGTTGAGTCAGTGTCAGTGTGTTGGCAGCAGCCACTCAATGTTAGTGGTGGCTGTTTAACAGTCTGATGGCCTTGAGATTGAAGCTGTTTTTCAGTCTCTCGGTCCCAGCTTTGATGCACCTGTACTGACCTCGCCTTCTGGATGATAGCGGGGTGAACAGGCAGTGGCTCGGGTGGTTGATGTCCTTGATGATCTTTATGGCCTTCCTGTAACATCGGGTGGTGTAGGTGTCCTGGAGGGCAGGTAGTTTGCCCCCGGTGATGCGTTGTGCAGACCTCACTACCCTCTGGAGAGCCTTACGGTTGAGGGAGGAGCAGTTGCCGTACCAGGCGGTGATACAGCCCGCCAGGATGCTCTCGATTGTGCATCTGTAGAAGTTTGTGAGTGCTTTTGGTGACAAGCCGAATTTCTTCAGCCTCCTGAGGTTGAAGAGGCGCTGCTGCGCCTTCTTCACGATGCTGTCTGTGTGAGTGAACCAATTCAGTTTGTCTGTGATGTGTATGCCGAGGAACTTAAAACTTGCTACCCTCTCCACTACTGTTCCATCAATGTGGATAGGGGGGTGTTCCCTCTGCTGTTTCCTGCTGTCCACAATCATCTCCTTAGTTTTGTTGACGTTGAGTGTGAGGTTATTTTCCTGACACCACACTCCGAGGGCCTTCACCTCCTCCCTGTAGGCTGTCTCGTCGTTGTTGGTAATCAAGCCTACCACTGTTGTGTCGTCCGCAAACTTGATGATTGAGTTGGAGGCGTGCGTGGCCACGCAGTCGTGGGTGAACAGGGAGTACAGGAGAGGGCTCAGAACACACTCTTGTGGGGCCCCAGTGTTGAGGATCAGCTGGGAGGAGGAGTTGTTACCTACCCTCACCACCTGGGGGCGGCCCGTCAGGAAGTCCAGTACCCAGTTGCACAGGGCGGGGTCGAGACCCAGGGTCTCGAGCTTGATGACGAGCTTGGAGGGTACTATGGTGTTGAATGCCGAGCTGTAGTCGATGAACAGCATTCTCACATAGGTATTCCTCTTGTCCATATGGGTTAGGGCAGTGTGCAGTGTGGTTGAGATTGCATCGTCTGTGGACCTATTTGGGCGGTAAGCAAATTGGAGTGGGTCTAGGGTGTCAGGTAGGGTGGAGGTGATATGGTCCTTGACTAGTCTCTCAAAGCACTTCATGATGACGGAAGTGAGTGCTACGGGGCAGTAGTCGTTTAGCTCAGTTACCTTAGCTTTCTTGGGAACAGGAACAATGGTGGCCCTCTTGAAGCATGTGGGAACAGCAGACTGGTATAGGGATTGATTGAATATGTCCGTAAACACACCAGCCAGCTGGTCTGCGCATGCTCTGAGTGCGCGGCTGGGGATGCCGTCTGGGCCTGCAGCCTTTAACACGTTTAAATGTCTTACTGACCTCGGCTGCAGTGAAGGAGAGACCGCATGTTTTCTTTGCAGGCCATGTCAGTGGCACTGTATTGTCCTCAATGCGGGCAAAAAAGTTATTTAGTCTGCCTGGGAGCAAGACATCCTGGTCCGTGACTGGGCTGGATTTCTTCCTGTAGTCCGTGATTGACTGTAGACCCTGCCACATGCCTCGTGTCTGAGCCGTTGAATTGAGATTCTACTTTGTCTCTGTACTGACGCTTAGCTTGTTTGATAGCCTTGCGGAGGTAATAGCTGCACTGTTTGTATTCGGTCATGTTACCAGACACGTTGCCCTGATTAAAAGCAGTGGTTCGCGCTTTCAGTTTCACGCGAATTCTGCCATCAATCCACGGTTTCTGGGTAGGGAATGTTTTAATCGTTGCTATGGGAATGACATCTTCAACGCACGTTCTAATGAACTCGCACACCGAATCAGCGTATTCGTCAATGTTGTTATCTGACGCAATGCGTAACATGTCCCAGTCCACGTGATGGAAGCAGTCTTGGAGTGTGGAGTCAGCTTGGTCGGACCAGCGTTGGACAGACCTCAGCGTGGGAGCCTCTAGTTTTAGTTTCTGTCTGTAGGCAGGGATCAGCAAAATGGAGTCGTGGTCAGCTTTTCCGAAAGGGGGGCGGGGCAGGGCCTTATAAGCGTCGCGGAAGTTAGAGTAACAATGATCCAAGGTTTTTGCACCCCTGGTTGTGCAATCAATATGCTGATAAAATTTAGGGAGTCTTGTTTTCAGATTAGCCTTGTTAAAATCCCCAGCTACAATGAATGCAGCCTCCGGATAAATTGTTTCCAGTTTACGTAGAGTTAAATAAAGTTCGTTCAGAGCCATCGATGTGTCTGCTTGGGGGGGATATATACGGCTGTGATTATAATCGAAGAGAATTCTCTTGATAGATAATGCGGTCTACATTTGAGGTGTAGGTGAACAGAAGGATTTGAGTCCAGAGTAGTGATGCTATTTGCGCAGGAGGGTGCGGGCAGCGATTGGTTGAAAAGCATGCATTTAGTTTTACTAGCGTTTAAGAGCAGTTGGAGGCCACAGAATGAATGTTGCATAGCATTGAAGCTCGATTGGATGTTTGTTAACACAGTGTCCAAAGAAGGGCCAGATGTATACAGAATGGTGTCGTCTGCCTAGAGGTGGATCAGGGAATCACCCGCAGCAAGAGCGACATCGTTGATATATACAGAGAAAAGAGTCGGCCCGAGAATTGAACCCTGTGGTACCCCCATAGAGACCACCAGAGGTCCGGACAACAGGCCCCTCCGATTTGAAACACTGAACTCTATCTGAGAAGCAGTTAGTGAACCAGGCGAGACAGTCATTTGAGAAACCACGGCAGCTGAGTCTGCTGATAAGAATACGGTGATTGACAGTACAAGGATGGCCATTATTGCTAACTGCTAGGGGACACCTGCAGAGTGAGAAATGAGGAGAGGCACGGAGGCGGAGGGGGGCAGCAGTTTAGCACACTCTCCAATACGGCTCCACCAACACCCAACAGGCTATACAACACTGCATCGCTAGTATTCTACACACGCTTTATCAGCCGTGTAAAACACAGCACTTAACAGCAAATGCAAACTATAGCCCCGGGTCAAATTCAATAACCGTAACAGAAAGACTAACATGGAAGAGGGGAAACAAAGATAGAGGGAGACAGTCGGCGATGGAGAGAGTTTATGAGACACAGAGAGAAGGAGAGAGAGGGAGGAGTGTATTAAGCGTTCACACCACACACTGATAATCTCACAGGGAGAGGAGGAGAAGGGGCGGAGGAGAAGAGAATGAGAGGAGGATGAGGAGTGGATTAAATAGTGGAGAAATAAGATGGAGTGGAGTGGAGTAGTCCACATTACATCTAGCATTGTGCTGCTGGCCCTTAGTATTCCAGTCCAGCATTAGCCTACTGCTGTCTATAATACATACCACGGGTAATAGAGGACTAAGTCATGAATTCATGATCATTTACATTTGATCTTTGATAGCGGGTATCAGAGGGCATTAGATTCAGCAGTCCCAACCTTTATGCAATTAGATCCACTAGTATTTACATGGTTATGACAGTGGGCTGCTCTGAAACACTGTCTCACTGTCAAACTGTCTCCTTCCTTGAAGCTCTGCTGATCATTAAAGACTGTAACCGTATATGAAGGTTATAGAGAGAGTGCTCTGTGTCCCGATATACTCCAATTATTATTTCCCTTTCAATATTTTGGCAAACACAACCATAACAATTCCTGTTATATTTGCCTGGCTGATCCAATGATTGTCGGGGGGACCCAGCGGAGTAAAAAATAGCCTTTCCAGTGATTTTCACATCCTGACTTGATGTAAACAGCTGTAGTTGTTTATTTGTGTGATTGAGGTTTTGGGGAAGGATTTAGGGATTACAGTTGTAAGGCTTTGGTCACAAAGCCGATTGTGCTCCACTGAGCTCCTCACAACAGGATGGCCAGGGTCATTGTCACCTGACCATTCACTGCTCTAGAATCCAGCTGCATTCCCTGCTTACTGGCTGACAGCATTGTCAATCACAACGCCAGGAGGACAGAGAGCCAATGAGGGTGCAATCGTGAAGAAAGAAAAGACACATAGTGTGACATGTCCTTTGGTAACTCTTGCGACACACGGTTTAGTAAAAAGGATGGACGATAATTGATCCTGTGTAAATACTATTTTGTAATGAGCCTAAGCTGCTTCGACAGTTTACTTTCTGACTGCAATTCTCTCCAAATGGAATAGGTAATACTTTATTTATCTTATACTGTACATGTAGTTATGCAGTAATTACTCTAGTGAAAACACTATATACAGTGGGGCAAAAAAGTATTTAGTCAGCCACCAATTGTGCAAGTTCTCCCACTTAAAAAGATCAGAGAGGTTGTGGACAGGTGTCTTCTATACTGATAACAAGTTCAAACAGGTGCCATTAATACAGGTAACAAGTGGAGGACAGAAGAAGAAGTTACAGGTATGTGAGAGCCAGAAATCTTACTTGTTTGTAGGTGACCAAATACTTATTTTCCACCATAATTTGCAAATAAATTCATTAAAAATCCTACAATGTGATTTTCTGGATTTTCTTTCTCTCATTTTGTCTGTCATAGTTAAAGTGTTAAAGGGTTACAGGCCTCTCTCATCTTTTTAAGTGGGAGAACTTGCACAATTGCTGGCTGACTATATACTTTTTTGCCCCACTGTATAATGACGATACATAGTTTAATTGCTTTGTAATTGCATACCTGGAATCGAGCAGATTGCCCCATTATGATAGTGTGAGGTACCTTTTACAGTTGCAAAATTGAGGGGGTGTGGATCATCATATATTTAATATATAGCCTATAGAGGCTGCATGGTCATAAACCATTTTTTGGCCCAACACTCAGACACAAACTGTAGGCTATACGGTAAACTGTGAGGCTGGTGGGTTTATCATTCCATTCAACAGCATATGAAAAATAATCCCTCTGTGATGAAAAATTTAAGAGGACAGGATCCCGAGTTGGTTCTTTTTCCCTTTGCCATGCAGGTGATTCCTGGGAGAGTGTACCTGTCCATCATAATGGTGCCTGTAGGGCCACAGAGGGAGGGAGAAAGTGAGGGAGGAGAAATAATGAGAGTGCATGCTGCCAGCGTGGAATTCACAAACGCTTCTCCCTGTGGGGGGCCCATCCTCCCTGACTCCCCCTCTTTACTCCCACTGTGCTCCAGAGACACGCACAACCACAAGCAGTCAAGGAAGGAGCGACACAAGTGTTTGCTGTCTGAAGGGCCGGCCGGCCAACGAATCACAGCCCAGAGTCAGAGTTTGGTACACCTCTGCTGCCTCTGGACAGACAGCACTGCAGAACGGTGCGCTGAGAATCCTCAAAGAGCCAGGTGGAGCCGGGGCCAGGGACCATTCCCATTGTGTCTGCTACTACATTCAGATTGCCAAACAAAGGAAGGCAATTATTTCCACAAGAGGAATTTGACTGTACAGGGCTTTTAGATCTCAATAAAAACCATTTCATTCATTTTCTGCACCTAGAATTAGAACAGTGTTGAGAGAAACAGACACATAGCTTATTCTGAGGAAACTAAAGGATCTGCTGATTTGCAGGTTATTATTGCTCCTGTGTTGACAAGCACCATGCAAAAGTGGTTGATTTAGGCTTCACTGACATTACTGTACAAATACAGACAGACACTGTGGAATCATGGCACAGGTGTTCTCCGAGTGACAGCTGGATGTTCTTCATGAGAGGCTGAATATAAATCAGATTAACATATCTGGGCATCTGCTTGCCAGAAGCCAGTTTATCTGCACATTAGACTGGACGACTCACACGCATATGATTTGTCATTGACGTCGACCAACGTAAATGTCATACATTTGTAACATACCATATTTCCATTGTCTTCTGAACAGCCAGCAGACCAACAACAGAGACACATACTGAGCTAACCCTATTCTGAATCGATATCAAGATAGCATCACCAGCCCTGAGCAGTACCAGCACCGGTATCCCAGACAACAGCCATCGCCCAGCAACCACCTGTTTCCGCAGGAATGACGGTAACAAGACGACGACTAATGAGGCCGTGGGAGGAGGGGGGGGGATCCTAAAGGGGGAGGGAACTTGCCATCTATAATTCATGGCTGGATAATTATCATCAGGAGTGTGCCGTTTGGAATGAATAATAGATTGTTCCTTGGCAGCTTTATGTAAAAACGTGTGTTCTCCTGATGGAGAGACATACAGCAGGTAGAGGAGGGGACACGGACGGGGAGATAAGGGGACAGGGAATGAGAGGTGTCCGCAGAGGAAGGACAGAGATGTCCAGGTGTCAGAGGAAGAGGGACAGACAGGATCTCAGAGGATCTCTGGGCATGGAGGGCAATGGAAAGATTGAGAAAGGATAGAGAGCCTCGGGGGGGTCTGGAACAGAAGCCAAAAGCCAATGAAGCCAGCGAACTTAGGGGGTTAATTTCTTCTTACAGTTCATTTAACAGTTCATTACTTTGTTCATATTCCAGTAGGTTTTAGTTTTTCTCTGGGTAGTACTAGTTCTAATTTGAGTTTGAGTTAATCAAATATAATGTCTGGTAATTTAAAACATTAATTTCCTTTGAAATGTAGATGCAGTCAATTTGGGTTTTAGTACCTTGGTCGGCCCACGTGTTTCCAAATTGGTTTGGGAAGAGTTCTCTGAAGAAGTCTTTCAAATTAAAATCTTCTTACAATTGTTGTGCTATTTTCCCTTTGGCAGTTCATGTAAATGCAGTTCTTACCTCCTGGTTGTTTGCTTCTGTTACAGTATTAAAGTCACCTCTTATTATAACTGTATACACCAGGCATAGATGTTCTCTTCATTTCATAAACAACATTTTACTTTTTGTTTTGTCCTGAGCGGTATAAATATTTATTAGTCTTATTTCGTCAACAGTCAAGGAAATGTCCGTGACTATCAACCTCCCAGGAATAATTTCCTGCTCCTCCCGAGAGGCGCAGCGGTCAAAGGCACTGCAGTGCTAGCTGCGTTACTCCTAGTTTGATAACGGGCTGTGTCGCAGCCACTGCAGTGCTAGCTGCGTTACTCCTGGTTCGATAACGGGCTGTGTCGCAGCCACTGCAGTGCTAGCTGCGTTACTCCAGGTTCGATAACGGGTTGTGTCGCAGCCAATGCAGTGCTAGCTGCGTTACTCCTGGTTCGATAACGGGCTGTGTCGCAGCCACTGCAGTGCTAGCTGCGTTACTCCTGGTTCGATAACGGGCTGTGTCGCAGCCAATGCAGTGCTAGCTGCGTTACTCCTGGTTCGATAACGGGCTGTGTCGCAGCCACTGCAGTGCTAGCTGCGTTACTCCTGGTTCGATAACGGGCTGTGTCGCAGCCACTGCAGTGCTAGCTGCGTTACTCCTGGTTCGATAACGGGCTGTGTCGCAGCCACTGCAGTGCTAGCAGCGTTACTCCTGGTTCGATAACGGGCTGTGTCGCAGCCACTGCAGTGCTGCGGCGTTACTCCTGGTTCGATAACGGGCTGTGTCGCAGCCACTGCAGTGCTAGCTGCGTTACTCCTGGTTCGATAACGGGCTGTGTCGCAGCCACTGCAGTGCTAGCTGCGTTACTCCTGGTTCAATAACGGGCTGTGTCGCAGCCACTGCAGTGCTAGCTGCGTTACTCCTGGTTCGATAACGGGCTGTGTCGCAGCCACTGCAGTGCTAGCGGCGTTACTCCTGGTTCGATAACGGGCTGTGTCGCAGCCACTGCAGTGCTAGCTGCGTTACTCCTGGTTCGATAACGGGCTGTGTCGCAGCCACTGCAGTGCTAGCTGCGTTACTCCTGGTTCAATAACGGGCTGTGTCGCAGCCACTGCAGTGCTAGCTGCGTTACTCCTGGTTCGATAACGGGCTGTGTCGCAGCCACTGCAGTGCTAGCGGCGTTACTCCTGGTTCGATAACGGGCTGTGTCGCAGCCACTGCAGTGCTAGCTGCGTTACTCCTGGTTCGATAACGGGCTGTGTTGCAGCCACTGCAGTGCTAGCTGCATTACTCCTGGTTCGATAACGGGCTGTGTCGCAGCCAGCCGCGACTGGGAGACCTTGGGGGCGACGCACAATTGGCCCAGCGTCGTGCGGGTTAGCGGAGGGTTTGGCCGGCCAGGATGTCCTTGTCTCATCGCGCTCCAGCGACTCTTGCGGGCCGGGCGCAGTGCACGCTGACACGGATGCCAGATGTACGGTGTTTCTTCCGACACATTGTTGCAGTGCGGCTTGGCGGGGTTGTGTTTTTCGGGGGACACACGGCTCTCCACCTTCACCTCTGCCGAGTCCGTACGGGAGTTGCAGCGATGGGACAAGACTGTAACTACCAATTGGATACCACGAAATTGGGGAGAAAAGGGGGGTAAAATAAATAAATAATCCTACTCCATCGCCTCCATCTACCTATAGAGACCACAGACATTATTTACCTATAGAGACCACAGACATGATTTACCTATAGAGACCACAGACATGATTTACCTATAGAGACCACAGACATTATTTACCTATAGAGACCACCGACATTATTTACCTATAGAGACCACAGACATTATTTACCTATAGAGACCACAGACATTATTTACCTATAGAGACCACAGACATTATTTTCCTATAGATACCACAGCCATTATTTACCTATAGAGACCACAGCCATTATTTACCTTGAGAGACCACAGACATGATTTACCTATAGAGACCACAGACATGATTTACCTATAGAGACCACAGACATTATTTACCTATAGAGACCACAGACATTATTTACCTATAGAGACCACCGACATTATTTACCTATAGAGACCACAGACATTATTTACCTATAGAGACCACAGACATTATTTTCCTATAGAGACCACAGACATTATTTTCCTATAGATACCACAGACATTATTTACCTATAGAGACCACAGCCATTATTTACCTTGAGAGACCACAGACATTATTTTCCTATAGACCACAGACATTATTTACCTTTAGAAACCACAGACATTATTTACCTATAGAGACCACAGACATTATTTACCTATAGAGACCACAGACATTATTTACCTTTAGAGACCACAGACATTATTTACCTTTAGAGACCACAGACATTATTTACCTTGAGAGACCACCGACATTATTTACCTATAGAGACCACAGACATTATTTACCTATAGAGACCACAGACATTATTTACCTTGAGAGACCACAGACATTATTTACCTATAGAGACCACAGACATTATTTTCCTATAGAGACCACAGCCATTATTTACCTTGAGAGATCACAGACATTATTTACCTATAGAGACCACAGACATTATTTGCCTATAGAGACCACAGACATTATTTGCCTATAGAGATCACAGACATTATTTACCTTTAGAGACCACAGACATTATTTACCTATAGAGACCACAGACATTATTTACCTATAGAGACCACAGACATTATTTACCTTTAGAGACCACAGACATTATTTACCTTTAGAGACCACAGACATTATTTACCTATAGAGACCACAGACATTATTTACCTATAGAGACCACAGACATTATTTACCTATAGAGACCACAGACATTATTTACCTATAGAGACCACAGACATTATTTACCTATAGAGACCACAGACATTATTTACCTATAGAGACCACAGACATTATTTACCTATAGAGACCACAGACATTATTTACCTTTAGAGACCACAGACATTATTTACCTTTAGAGACCACAGACATTATTTACCTTTAGAGACCACAGACATTATTTACCTTTAGAGACCACAGACATTATTTACCTTGAGAGACCACCGACATTATTTACCTATAGAGACCACAGACATTATTTACCTATAGAGACCACAGACATTATTTACCTTTAGAGACCACCGACATTATTTACCTTGAGAGACCACCGACATTATTTACCTTGAGAGACCACCGACATTATTTACCTTGAGAGACCACCGACATTATTTACCTTGAGAGACCACCGACATTATTTACCTTGAGAGACCACCGACATTATTTACCTTTAGAGACCACAGACATTATTTACCTTTAGAGACCACAGACATTATTTACCTTTAGAGACCACCGACATTATTTACCTTTAGAGACCACAGACATTATTTACCTTTAGAGACCACACACATTATTTACCTTTTGAGACCACAGACATTATTTACCTTGAAAGACCACCGACATTATTTACCTATAGAGACCACAGACATTATTTACCTATAGAGACCACAGACATTATTTACCTATAGAGACCACAGACATTATTTACCTTGAGAGACCACAGACATTATTTACCTTTAGAGACCACAGACATTATTTACCTATAGAGACCACAGACATTATTTACCTTTAGAGACCACAGACATTATTTACCTATAGAGACCACAGACATTATTTACCTTTAGAGACCACAGACATTATTTACCTTTAGAGACCACAGACATTATTTACCTTTAGAGACCACAGACATTATTTACCTTTAGAGACCACAGACATTATTTACCTATAGAGACCACAGACATTATTTACCTTTAGAGACCACAGACATTACCCATACTTTCTTAACTTGTTCAACGTCTGTTAGATTTTTCAAAATATCAGCCTTTGTTATTAAAAGTCTCGTCTCCTTATTTTATCTGAATTCCACATAGACTATGTAAAGATGTTAATTAGATGTGGCATCATCAGAGAATATTTGGTGACATACTATGTAGGAGGACTACTGTAGTGTATTTTTTGCATTACCTGTAAATGGTGGAGTGTGATGTCACGTGACAGGTTGAGCAGTCGTGTTGGCCTACTCCCTGTTGGAGGACCAGTCACCTATGTTGTTCTCGCTATCAGGAAGGTGTACTCACTATCATTAGTCGGCTTCGCTGGGAGCTGCCTGTCGTCTCTCTGCTGGTGGGGCTCGAGATGGTTCTGCACGGTCTTCCCCTTCCTTTCTCCCTCAGCCGCTCGCCCAATATGCATAGGAGTCTGGGCAGTCAAAGAAGAGGTGACCATCTTTATCACATAGGGTGCATTTGCTGGTGTTGTTGCATTCTCTGCCCTTGTGGACAAGGGATCCACAGCGCCAGCACTTGATGGTTGTTCATTCTTTGGCTTGATGGTCAGCAATGTTGCAGATGAAGCAGCGTAGGGCCTGTCCGGGGTAGAAAATCCTACTCCTGTAGGGGCCCAAAGCGATTTTGTTCGGCACCACTAACAGCTCTCCCAACCTTCGCCTCTTCATTTTCACCCTGTACTTTCTCACTCAGTACCAGATACCATACTGATATACGGTTTCAAAGCTGGCTGTAGAATTGTGCAGTATCTCTCGATGAAGAGGAAGAAGTCTTCGTTAGCCACTCTTCCCATCCAAAACTTGAAGACATGCTCCGGAACTTTGGCGACTACTAAGTTTTTATTGGACTGGATTTGTCAATATGTAGTTCATACATGCATCATTTACTGTCTTAGACACAAAATACATAGTTTGAAAGCAAATGTTTTTCTGGAAGCTGTGCTGGGCCATTTTCCCCCAACGTGGGCCAACCTGAGTTCTAGCCAATGAGCTTCAGAGACTCATCATTTGCGTGACAGCTTGCAAGATGCACACACAGCAGAGCAAGAGAGAGCAATGACGTGGTGCATATGTCTGCACACACAGAATTTGACGTAGTACGGAATTTTCAGGGAACACTTTTGGCTCATGAGCGCTATATTCAGAACTAATGGCTAAAAAGTATACAAAAGTACCGGGGAATCTCTTTTTAACTAAGAGGATCTTCTCATCAATGTTCTTTGAAGATTGCACCTGCCACTGCTTCCACTTCTCATACTTGGTTGCATAGACCTCCATGAAAGACTACAGGCGTCTCTGCTTTGAAAACAAGTTCATGTTCCTTCCTATTAGGTAAGGATATGAAGATATAGATGTCAGTGGCACTGATCCACTGAGACTCAAACAAAAGGTTATCCCCTACATAGTCTCTGCTGGGGGCCTCGAATTTCCCCACATATCACAGCTGGGCCCAGTGCTGGCCGGAGCTAGGAGCCATGATGGTAAGGGCTTAGGTTGGCTGCTCACTGTGGGAGATGGGGAAGAGGGACAACGGCTTATTGCTCGAGTCCGGACATGGTGTTCACTACTTGACTTCACTAGTTCACAATGTTACTAAATTAATATTGGAAATTATTATTACATTTGGCACTGCCAGAATTATTTAATTTGACACCAGTTAAAAACTGTGTTCAGTGTTCCTCTCCCTAGTCTGAAACTGACTCTGACACACAATGCTTCATTCACGCCCTCTAACCTCCCCTCTACTGCAACAGTTTGAATAACTCCTAATTACTAGTAGAATCCACTAATATCTATCTATCTGACCTGCTTATTCAGGCAAACTGGATATGCAATACTGTAAATAACAAGCAAATAAAGTGAAGCATCCTTTTAAATGCAGGCTGCAGTTTCCTGAAAAATAAAAGTTGTTTTTAACTTGATAACAACAGTCCCTCACTTCTGGCCAGCCATCATCTCCTGAATAGACGCTGGCAGTGTTGGGCCAGGTCCAGAGACATGTGGCTGGTCAGTAAGGGGCAAGGCCCAGAGTGAGGTTGGAATCTACCTTGGCAGACTGCAGAATCAGATCACACCGACACCGTCTCAAGAGTCTACACAATGGCTACAGCTGGTGGCTAAGTCTTATCACAACACACTCAACGAACAGAGAGGGCGGGGTCGACTGGAGAGAAATGAGAGACAAGAGGGGGAAGGTGTGCGAGAGAGAGGAGAAAGCAAGAGAGAGTGCGAGAAGGAGAAAGAGATGGATATGAGAGAAGAGAGAGAGAAATTGCAGCTGAAAGAAAGCAGTCTGCTCAAATGAATTGGGATAGACTGGTGTCTGATGGTTGCTGTGTCCCCTCCACTCTTCCTCCTCCCTCCATCATTTCCCTTTCCCTTTTCTCTTTCTCGACCCAAGCAGAGTCATTTAGCCAATGGCATCCTGTCCTACCTGACACCATTTCTTCTCCTCACTGCTGGCATGACAACCAAGGGACACATCTACACAGCCAAGACAAACATTCTTTCTCTTGAAAGACTGAGTCCTTAGATGTCTGAATGTTGCCTACTTCCAAATCTGTTTCCTGATTCAAACTCACAACAATGGCAATTTTGATGTAGAGTGGGATGCCTCTGAAAGGGATTTGCACATAATTGCAATGCGTTTGACTGTAAATTGTCCCACTGTCCTTCAGGTTACTTTAGTAAAGTGTGTGTTGCTTCAAGCCTTCATCTCCGGGCTTATTCTCCTTGCACAGCCAGTCAGACAATTTCACACAGCCACTATAAAATGCCATTCACCTTGATGCCACAATATCAATTCAAAGAACTGCAGTCTGAAAGCTCAGCGAGTCCATGAATCAGTCACGATTCAAACTAGGTTTTGTGTGAAAAGAATATCAACTGCCTACGCTGTCTGCATTTTAAAGAATGATGCTTTGCCTACGCATACGGGTTTAAAGAAAAATGTATTTCAAATACATGTATCGACATTTGCATATTTTCTCAAATGAATGTAAGGCCTGACAATATTCCAGAAATGCTTGGCTATGACATCTAGTCTACAGGGTGGCCAAAGTGCTTCCTAATGAGGCTTCTTAAATTACTCTTTACACATTGAAGATATTTCTTGGGGCCACCAAGGCAAAACTTTGGCAGTGATATAATTTTAATTGTGATGGTGAGTAAAAACAAAACCTTTTGATTTCACAAAATGTTTACATGGTCATAAGGAGCACTTTCAACTTCATAAAAAACATCTCACGAGTAAAAAAAAAAAAAAAAAAAAGAGATACTATAATAAGTGCCTCTCTTCAGCTTAATTAAATAAGAGATTGAGCATGAGGCTGTTATTTTTTTTTTATCAAAAACTATACATCTTACAACGTTACACAATATGTCAAAGTGTAGGTCTAGGCCTTGAGCTTCCAATGAGTGCCCTACAGTGAATGGGTAGCGTTGTTATGGTGTGTTCGTAACCAGGTGGGAAGTGGAAATACCACATCTGGTAAAAATCCACTTGAGAGGCACTCAAACTGGTAATTACTAGTTAAATCAGCCATGAATCCCCTTGTGACAGGAGGAATGGAAGTTTGTTGTGTGCAACAGAGAGGGGCAATTGAATGCATGATTCACCATTTATTTGATTTCTTGCCTGTCTATCTATGGTTAACAGAGTTTATGCGTTATACTCGACCCGCTCAGTTTTTCTTACCAAAAAACACCTGAAAACTGCCAAAGAAGAGTCAATCCAGCTCACCTGCTTTAACACTATGATTTGACTATTAGATGTTCTATGTTTTCTTTGAAATCAATGTATCAAAAGGAATAGTTTCACCATATTAAAACGAGAGTTCAGTCCACATAACAGGGTTGACCTTAAAATGAGGGACAGAGTCACTAATAACATGAAATAAATAGTGATCTTCACAAATAACTTTGTCGAAGCAACGACATAACTAGGACCTTACAATGATGGTGGGAAGTGAGAGATGTTGGGGTTGAAATGTTCCCTGAAGTCACAGAGGAGGCACGTCAAAATGCTGCATTGTGGCACTTTACAAAGTCTTTCTTCATACTGAATATCAGATTGATTGAATTCTCCATGTGGTCTATATTAAAGGGCACCTTAATTCATATAACAGGCTTTTGAAATTCAATACTGGTGCATTATTTCAACTTGAAAAAGAAAAGGAGAGACGGACACTCTACGAGCTCAGATGCCATAATTTAATAACCACCGTTTCGACAGACAAGCTATCTTCAGGTTATAATGACAAACACTAGGTCACTAGTTTATATAGTTTATATATAGGACACACACAGGTGTCTGTAATTGGCTGGCTGTGGCTTGGTGTCATTAGTTGATTTAGAGATATAACAGAACCACATACAAAAGCATGATTTCTACTCAACACATCAATGGAACACAAAAGGCACTAATTTCGTGGAATGACCCAGTACACAAGTCCTTCCCATTGGACATTGGTTGCAATGCTCTCGTCAAGTTAGTTTGTTTATTTGTCATATGCACATGAATGAGTCATATTTTTGTCATTTAAATGCATGGTAGTGTTTTGGAATGTGTCAAGTACAATAAAAATGCATTTTGACAAAATATATTGTCATTTGAAGACTTGGAGGCGTGGCTTGTTGGGGGCATGGCTTTATCTTAGTAAGTTTTGGGAACATTTGTGATACTAAAGAGCCTACTGAAGTTTTATTGTTAGACAGTCACCATTTCATTACAATATGTGCCATACATTTTAGTAAAAACAAATATTTCTTACAAATACATTTATGTTGGAATATATTTTACGAAACATTTCCAAATATATTGATAAATACATCTGAAAATGTATTCTTTAATGTATTTCAGAATGTATTTGGCAATAGATTTAAATACATTTAAATACATTTTACATACACATATATACATTTTAAATACATTCCATAATATATGTTGGAATGTATTTAAAATTTATTAAATAAAAAAAAAATATTATATATATTTATTATATAAAAAATGTATTGAAAAAAAATAAAAATCCCCATATGGGTAAATAAGATGACAGTGTCGTTGGCTGTCAGATCATCCATCTCTCATCATCACCCCCCAGTCACAGACAGACATGAAATCAACCAATACTGATAGATGGGTAACAGGTGTAGTCTAATTACAGACATCATCTCAACAGCCAAACAAACTGATTGCCATGTCATCTAAATGACAGACATGTTTCTCTGGGAAGCTAATTAAAAGGTAGAAAATCAAGGCTGTTGGGTTTGGAGGTAGTGGAGGGAGCCTTTAGAGTCAAGTGTTCTCCTGGGTCTACTGTAATAAGCTGTTTTCAACACTAATGATGCCATAATGAATATATAATGGGTGGGGTGGGGGAACGAGGGGCTCTATCCCAGGTGGTAAAGGTGTGATGGTGGTGAGAGGGGAGTTGGGGTGCAGGAGGAGGGTATTGTGGACGAATGTGTGGAGGAGAGAGGGGGAATGAGGAGAAGGGTGGGGGGGGGGGGTCCATCTGTTTCAACAACCCAGAACCAGGGCACTGAGAGGGGGGTGGGAGGAGGGTCTGAGGGGGCAATTACCTGCTGCAGTGGGGCCCAGGAGAGGCCATCATTAGAGTGAGGGAAAAGGACCGGGTTGGGGGGAGGAGGGTGGGGGTGACCTCTGTTGCCCCTGACAGTCAGTCAATGTGGATGTATAAGAGGATGAAGAGGAGACAAAGCTGATTAATCTAGATCAGACGCATCCCACGCCCTCTAACCCTTACCCCCATTTTCCCATTCTCCTCTCTCTCTTTATCCTCTCTGAAATGTATGATTTCGGGTTAAGTTGGCTTTTAAGTTTTATGTGTGCTTGTTTTTTTTTAATGGTCGAATTAATAGACTAAACTAAACTAAGTTGAGCCATCTGCAGCTTACTGACTTGTTGGAATGCTGCTGGACTCCTCTGTGTATTAAGACAGTGTAGAGGCACTTTGAAGCTTGTGTTGGTGTTTGACAAACCCACAGAGCGGAAGACATACAGAAGGTAAGGTAGACGGCAGGGATGAGAAAGGGATGAGACATCTCTCTGTCTCCCAGGTTGGTTCTCAATCATCCTTTTCATCAACAAGGCTATGCATTAAGTGTTTTGCTGATCATGTTGTATATGGTAATGTATGAGAAATAATGTGTATACAACATAAATGTATGTGGTGCTGAGCATTATAAAACACTTCCATGAAGAGAAGCCAAATGAGAAGCCAAGGATGAACGATATTCAGTTTATAGTGCTTTCATCACAAGGAAACAAAGTAGGAAGAAGAAAATCAGTGAGCGATATAAGCTGCATTTAAACTCCAGCTTTAAATGCCTTTCTATAAGAAGACAAATACCCTCCTTTATCTTTGGCTTACAGGGCACGCATGCACACACACCCATACACACACACACACACACACACACACACACACACACACACACACACACACACCCATACACACACACACACCCCCATACACACACACACACCCATACACACACACACCCATACACACACACACCCATACACACACACTCATACACACACCCATACACACACACACACCCATACACCCATACACACACACACACCCATACACACACACACACACCCATACACACACACATACGCACACACACACACAAACACCCATACACATACACACACACACACACACACCATAAACACACAAACCCATACACACACAAACCCATACACACACAAACCAATACACACACACACCCATACACACAAACACACACACCCATACATACACACAATCATACACACCCATACACACAAACCCATACACACACACACACACCATACACACACCCCCACACACACACCCATACACACACACCCATACGCACACACACACACAAACACCCATACACATACACATACACACCATAAACACACAAACCCATACACACACAAACCCAAACCCAAACACACACACACAAACCCACACACACACACACCACACACAAATACACACACACACACACCACAAATCCACACACACACACCACACACACACACACACACACACACACCCATACACACACACACACCCTACACACACACACACACCCCACACACACACACACACACACACCCATACACACAAACACACACACACACCATACATACACACACACACACACACCCATACACACACACACACCACACACACACCCCCATACACACACACCCATACACACACACCCATGCACACACACCCATACACACACACACCCATACACACACCCATGCACACACCCATGCACACACACACCCATGCACACACACCCATACCCATACACACACACCATACACACACACCATACACACACACCCCCATTTAAATGTAAGCCACATTAGAGGGGATCTGCTCACTTCAATATATTATAATGTGATGCTTGCCCTTAATGGATAATCAATGAGAAGACAAGCACGCTACCTCTGAGACCATGCAAAATGCAATTTCCAAATTGACATGTGGAGGGTGTGTGTGATTGATTCTGACTGGTGCCCCATTTTAATATTGTTTACCGTGAGCTCATTGACTCTCAGACATCGTCCTCTGGTTCATCTACAACACGCCAAATGACAAGCCTCTTTCTTTTTCTATCCCTCTCTCTATCCCTCCCTCCCTCTCTCTCTCTCTCTCTTTGACTCTTCCATGTCCATATTGCTCTCAGATGAGGATTTTCATGGGGTTAAATGCCAATACACAGTCAATATCAACTAAGCCTGGATGACATGGCCAGAGGGTCTGATTATAGTCACGATGAAGATTAAAGTATGTCCTATAACAAATTCAAACCTGTTCCCAATCATTTCCCCACACCTCCATTTACAGCATCAATAAACACCCCTGATCTGACTCATTCCACCTAGATACAACAGTGCAAAAGTCCAAACAAGATCCAAGCATCACAGTATACAGTCGTGGCCAAAAGTTTTGAGAATGACACAAATATTAATTTCCACAAAGTTTGCTGCTTCAGTGTCTTTAGATATTTTTTGTCATATGTTACTATAGAATAATGAACTATAATTACAAGTATTTCATGAGTGCCAAAGCCTTTTATTGACAATTACAGGAAGTTGATGCAAAGAGTCAATATTTGCAGTGTTGACCGTTCTTTCTCAAGACCTCTGTAATCCGCATGCTGTCAATTAACTTTTGGGCCCCATCCTGACTGATGGCAGCCCATTCTTGCATAATCAATGCTTGGAGTTTGTCAGAATTTGTGGGATTTTGTTTGTCCACCCACCTCTTGAGGATTGACCACAAGTTCTCAATGGGATTAAGGTCTGGGGAGTTTCCTGGCCATGGACCCAAAATACCGATGTTTTGTTCCCCGGGCCACTTAGTTATCACTTTTGCCTTATGGCAAGGTGCTCCACCATGCAGGAAAAGGCATTGTTCATCACCAAACTGTTCCTGGATGGTTGGGAGAAGTTGCTCTCGGTGGATGTGTTGGTACCATTCTTTATTCATGGCTGTGTTCTTAGGCAAAATTGTTAGTGAGCCCACTCCCTTGGCTGAGAAGCAACCCCACACATGAATGGTGTCAGGATGCTTTACTGTTGGCATGACACAGGACTGATCGTAGCGCTCACCTTCTCTTCTCCGGACAAGATTTTTTCCCCAAGCAATTGGAAAGGGGATGCATCCGAGAAAATGACTTTACCCCAGTCCTCAGCAGTCCAATCCCTGTACCTTTTGTAGAATATCAGTCTGTCCCAGATGTTTTTCGTGGAGAGAAGTGGCTTCTTTGCTGCTCTTCTTGAAACCTGCTTGCTGCCATTCCTGAGCAAGCTCTGTACTGGTGGTGCCCCGATCCCGCAGCTGAATCAACATTAGGAGACAGTCCTGGCGCTTGCTGGACTTTCTTGGGCGCCCTGAAGCCTTCTTCACAGCAATTGAAACGTTCTCCTTGAAGTTCTTGATGATCCGAGAAATGGTTGATTTAGGTGCAATCTTACTGGCAGCAATATCCTTGCCTGTGAAGCCCTTTTTGTGCAAAGCAATGATGACGGCACGTGTTTCCTTGCTGGTAACCATGGTTGACAGAGGAAGATCAATGATTCCAAGCACCACCCTCCTTTTGAAGCTTCCTGTCTGTTATTCAAACTCAATCAGCATGACAGAGTGATCTCCAGTCTTATCCTCGTCAACACGCATGCCTGTGTTAACGATAGAATCACTGACATGATGTCAGCTGGTCCTTTTGTGGCAGGGCTGAAATGCAGTGGAAATGTTTTTTGGGGATTCAGTTCATTTGCATGGAAAAGATGATCGGCATAACATTCTGGAGTATATGCAAATTGCCAACATACAAACTGAGGCAGCAGACTTTATGAAAATTAATATTTGTGTGATTCTCAAAACTTTTGGCCACCACTGTACATTGGAGTCACAGGTTGGTGGCACCTTAATAGGGACAAATGGGCTTGTGGTAATGATTGGAGTGGAATCGGTGGAATGTTATCAAATGTGTGGTTTCCATATGTTTGATGCCATTCCATTTTCACCGTTCCAGACATTATTATGAGCCGTCCTCCCCTCAGAAGACTCCACTGTTTGGCACTACATATATGACCCAATGGCCTGGCGAGATCTCAGCACTCCCCCATGGAACGCACTGAGTTGGTTCACAGTAAACTGGATTAGCTGTAAAGAGAGGCGTCCAGGTTAATGTGCCCTGGATCACACACGAATCACACACACACTCTAGGGGTGTAATAATTAGTCCAAACAGTTCTCATTAGTCCAAACAAAACAAGAGCTTAATTTGGACAAATTCAGGTTGGTCTCTCCCTGTAATGATTTAGTTTACTTCCTTTTAAGAAATGTTTTGTAACATAATTGGCGGAATGAATATACTCAAAGTGCAAGTGGACAAAACACACAGACACACGCACACAGCTTCCAGGAAAATCCATGAACCATCTTCTCGTACACTAGCATAAATCAAAGATATACATTTACACCCAAACACATTCATATTAACTGACACATGCACAAAGCGCTGACCCTGAAGTGTGACACCGTATGCTCTGATAGCTGAAATGCACAATAGGCCGCTTCTACGGCAGACAGATCAGACTGTGAGCTGTAACTAATATCCCTATTACATCTCATCCATCAAAAACATCCCATATTGAAATCAATGGAGCAGCAAGCTTATCATTCCAACAAGAGCGCTTTTTAGATACAAGTATACAAGTATTCAGACCCTTGATTTGTCCACATTTTGTTACGTTACAGCCTTACTTTGAAATTGATTAAATCGTTTTTTCCCCCTCATCAATCTACACACATTGGGCCGCAGGTAGCCTAGTGGTTAGAACGTTGGACTTGAAGCCGAAAGGTTGCAAGATCGAATCCCCGAGCTGACAAGGTAAAAATCTGTTGTTCTGCCCTTGAACAAGGCACTGTTGCTAGGCCATCATTGAAAATAAGAATTTGTTCATAACTGACTTGCCTAGTTAAATATAATAACAACATTACCCCATAATGACAAAGCAAAACAAGGTTTCATCAGACCAGAGAATTTTGTTTATCATCGTCTGAGAGTCTTTAGGTGCCTTTGGCAAACTCCAAGCGAGATGTTATGTGCCTTTTACTGAGGAGTGGCTTCCGTCTGGCCACTCTACCATAAAGACCTGATTAGTGGAGTGCTGCAGAGATGGGTGTCCTTTCTGGAAGTTTCTCCCATCCCCACAGAGGAACTCTGGTGCTCTGTCAGAGTGACCATCGGCTTCTTGGTCACCTCCCTGACTAAGGCCGCTGTCCCCCGATGACTCAGTTTGGCCGGATGGCCAGCTCCAGGAAGAGTCTTGCTGGTTCCAAACTTCTGTCATTTAATAATGATGGAGGCCACTGTGTTATTTGGGACCTTCAATACTGCAGACATTTTTTGGTACCTGTCCCCAGAGCTATGCCTTGACACAGTCCTGTCTCGGAGCTCTACGGACAACTCCTTCGACCTCATGACTTGGTTTTTGCTCTGACATGCACTGTCAACTGTGGGACCTTACATAGACAGGTTTGCGCCTTTCCAAATCATGTCCAATCAAATGAATTTACCACAGGTGTACTCTAATCAAGTTGTAAAAACATCTCAAGGATGATCAATGGAAACAGGATGCACCTGAGCTCAATTTCGAGTCTCATAGCAAAGGGTCTAAATGTAAATAAGGTATCTGTTATTTTTTTAATTAGAAACGTTTCTAAAAACCTGTTTTCGCTTTGTGTAGATTGCTGAGGATTTTTATTTTATTTAATCCATTTTAGAATAAGGATGTAATGTAACAAAATGTGGAAAAAGTCAAGGGGTCTGAATACTTTCCGAAGGCACTGTATATCACATTGGGAAAATAGATCTAATTTCTGAGTAAGCCAAGATATTGGGCAGGGCAGAACACTCCACACTTCAATAGCTGCACACACAGCCTCATCGCCCAAACCACAATGACCTCCATTCAACACCAACATCACTCACCTTGCCGAAATCCCTGACATCGAACAGGTCAAAGGGGTCAAACAGCTCACTGTTACGCAGGCCAAACTTGTCGTGGCACACCTTGAGGAAAGTCCGGATGTTCTTCAGACAGAGAAACTGGAAGAGAGAGAGAAGAAACACATCCAGGTCAGAAACAGTGTGGGATAAGATTTGTGATGATGTGTACTGGTGAGTTCCCGTCCATTTGGACACTCCACTCCATTGCTTGCTAGTCCCTCAGTTTGCGCCAAACACAGACAGTTTGATAATGTTGGTTTATGTTGCTTACCTTTTCAAACAAATTCATATCGAGCCATATGGGCTCTCAGTATTAGTTATCCAGCAGGTGCGTGCTCTCAGTAATTAGTTATCCAGCAGGTGCGTGCTCTCAGTATTAGTTATCCAGCAGGTGCGTGCTCTCAGTAATTAGTTATCCAGCAGGTGCGTGCTCTCATTATTAGTTATCCAGCAGGTGCGTGCTCTCAGTAATTAGTTATCCAGCAGGTGCGTGCTCTCAGTAATTAGTTATCCAGCAGGTGCGTGCTCTCAGTAATTAGTTATCCAGCAGGTGCGTGCTCTCAGTAATTAGTTATCCAGCAGGTGCGTGCTCTCAGTAATTAGTTATCCAGCAGGTGCGTGCTCTCAGTAATTAGTTATCCAGCAGGTGCGTGCTCTCAGTAATTAGTTATCCAGCAGGTGCGTGCTCTCAGTAATTAGTTATCCAGCAGGTGCGCGCTCTCAGTAATTAGTTATCCAGCAGGTGCGCGCTCTCAGTAATTAGTTATCCAGCAGGTGCGCTCTCAGTAATTAGTTATCCAGCAGGTGCGTGCTCTCAGTATTAGTTATCCAGCAGGTGCGTGCTCTCAGTAATTAGTTATCCAGCAGGTGCGTGCTCTCAGTAATTAGTTATCCAGCAGGTGCGTGCTCTCAGTAATTAGTTATCCAACAGGTGCGTGCTCTCAGTAATTAGTTATCCAGCAGGTGCGTGCTCTCAGTAATTAGTTATCCAACAGGTGCGTGCTCTCAGTAATTAGTTATCCAGCAGGTGCGTGCTCTCAGTAATTAGTTATCCAACAGGTGCGTGCTCTCAGTAATTAGTTATCCAACAGGTGCGTGCTCTCAGTAATTAGTTATCCAACAGGTGCGTGCTCTCAGTAATTAGTTATCCAACAGGTGCGTGCTCTCAGTAATTAGTTATCCAACAGGTTAGTCTCAGTAATTAGTTATCCAACAGGTGCGTGCTCTCAGTAATTAGTTATCCAGCAGGTGCGTGCTCTCAGTAATTAGTTATCCAACAGGTGCGTGCTCTCAGTAATTAGTTATCCAACAGGTGCGTGCTCTCAGTAATTAGTTATCCAACAGGTGCGTGCTCTCAGTAATTAGTTATCCAACAGGTGCGTAGTCTCAGTAATTAGTTATCCAACAGGTGCGTGCTCTCAGTAATTAGTTATCCAGCAGGTGCGTGCTTCAGTAATTAGTTATCCAACAGGTGCGTGCTCTCAGTAATTAGTTATCCAACAGGTGCGTGCTCTCAGTAATTAGTTATCCAACAGGTGCGTGCTCTCAGTAATTAGTTATCCAACAGGTGCGTGCTCTCAGTAATTAGTTATCCAACAGGTGCGTGCTCTCAGTAATTAGTTATCCAACAGGTGCGTGCTCTCAGTAATTAGTTATCCAACAGGTGCGTGCTCTCAGTAATTAGGACGTTATATGTTGAGGGGTGTTTTCCTGATAATATTCTTTATCTGTTAAATGTTTACGTGGTACATGGATAATGGAGGATAATGGTTGTAAAGTGACATGTGAATCTGAAAATAAAAGAGGGAAATTGCTGACCCTGTAAAACAATACATTTCACTGTACCTATCCAGTGTTGATGACAATATAACATATCAACTCAGCAAAAAAAGAAACGCCCTCTCACTGTCAACTGCATTTATTTTTAGCAAACTTAACATGTGTAAATATTTGTATGAGCATAAGATTCAACAACAGACATAAACTGAACAAGTTCCACAGACATGTGACTAACAGAAATGAAATAATGTGTACCTGAAAAGGGGGGTCAAAATCAAAAGTAACAGTCGGTATTTGGTGTGGCCACGAGCTGCTTTAAGTACTGCAGTGGATCTCCTCATGGACTGCTCCAGATTTGCCAGTTCTTGCTGTGAGATGTTACCCCACTCTTCTACCAAGGCACCTGCAAGTTCCAGACATTTCTGGGGGGACTGGCCCTATCCCTCACCCTGCGATCTAACAGGTTCCAGACATTTCTGGGGGGAATGGCCCTAGCCCTCACCCTGCGATCTAACAGGTTCCAGACATTTCTGGGGGGGAATGGCCCTATCCCTCACCCTGCGATCTAACAGGTTCCAGACATTTCTGGGGGAATGGCCCTATCCCTCACCCTACGATCCAACAGGTCCCAGACGTGCTCAATGAGATTGAGATCCGGGCTCTTCGCTGGCCGTGGCAGAACACTGACATTCCTGTCTTGCAGGAAATCACGCACAGAACGAGCAGTATGGCTGGTGGCATTGTCATGCTGGAGGGCCATGTCAGGATGAGCCTGCAGGAAGGGTACCACATGAGGGAGGAGGATGTCTTCCCTGTAACGCACAGCTTTGAGATTGCCTGCGCATGACAACAAGCTCAGTCTGATGATGCTGTGACACACCGCCCCAGACCATGCCGGACCCTCCACTTCAAAATCGATCCCGTTCCAGAGTACAGGCCTCGGTGTAACGCTCATTCCTTTGACGATAGACGCAAATCCAACCATCACCCCTGGTGAGAAAAAAACGCAACTTGTCAGTGAAGAGCACTTTTTGCCAGTCCTGTCTGGTCCAGCGACGGTGGATTTGTACCCATAGGTGACATTGTTGCCAGTGATGTCTGGTGAGGACCTGCCTTACAACAGGCCTACAAGCCCTCAGTGCAGCCTCTCTCAGCCTATTGCGGACAGTCTGAGCACCGATGGAGGGCTTGAGTGTTCCTGATGTAACTCGGACAGTTGTTGTTGCCATGCTGTACCTGTCCCACAGGTGTGATGTTCGGATGTACCGATCCTGTGCAGGTGTTGTTACACGTGGTCTGTCACTGCGAGGACGATCAGCTGTCCGTCCTGTCTCCCTGTAGCACTGTTTTAGGTGTCTCACAGTACGGACATTGAAATGTATTGCCCTGGCCACATCTGCAGTCCTCATGCCTCCTTGCAGCATGCCTAAGGCACGTTCACACAGATGAGCAGGGATCCTGGGCATCTTTCTTTTGGTGTTTTTCAGTCAGTAGAAAGGCTTCTTTAGTGTCCTAAGTTTTCATAACTGTGACCTTAATTGCCTACCGTCTGTAAGCTGTTAGTGTCTTAACGTCCGTTCCACAGGTGCATGTTCATTAATTGTTTATGGTTCATTGAACATACATAGTAGACAGTGTTCAAACCCTTTACAATGAAGATCTGTGAAGTTATTTGGATTTTTACAAATTATCTTTGAAAGACAGGGTCCTGAAAAAGGGAATTTATTAATTAATTTATTTAGTTTATATATGTTTTACTACATTTGGGGTCTGCTGTGAACATCAGAAATATTTCTAGCTCAATCCAACTCCTAGTTTTTTAAAATTGTATTTTAGATTTTTATTTAACCAGGCAATTCAGGTAAAGAACACATTCTTATTTACAATGACGGCCTACCCCAGCCAAACCCGGACGACACTGGGCCTGCCACCCTATAGGACTCCCAATCACAGCCGGATGTGTTGCAGCCTGGATTCGAACCAGGGACTGCAATGACACCTCTTGCCTTAGACCGCTGCACCACTCAGGATCTGTAATACGCAATACCATTGTGACATCTTTTAGAGAATAGGCCTATTTAATTTCCTGGTCATGATTGACAGGCTCTCCACTTCCTCCTCCTTCCTGTAACTACGCTAAGCGTAATTAAACATGATGCCAGGCTGATTGTGCTCCTACGGCTCAGACTGAAGCTGGGACTGAAGTAGTACCTCTCTGACAGATAACACAGGCAGAGAGCAGAGAGACACCTGTCTCCTAGCAATATCCCCCTATAACCCAAGGCATAGTATCTCATAGTAGTACCAATGACTCAAACCAACACTACACTCTTAGAAAAAAAAGGTGCTATCTAGAACCTAAAAGGGTTCTTCAGCTTTCCCCAATGGAGAACCCATTGAATAACCCTTTATGGTTCGAGATAGAACCCTTTTGGTTCCAGGTAGAAACCTTTTGGATTCCATGTGGAAGCCTTTCCACTGAGGATTCTACAAGAAACCCAAAAGGGTTCTACCTGGAACCAAAAAAAGGTTATTACCTGGGAACAAAAAGGGTTCTCCTATGGGGACAGCTGAATAACCCTTATGGAACCCTTTTGTCTAAGAGTGTAGGGGCACCTCTTCAGGTACAGGAGATGTGCTGTGTGAACTGTGCTTTCCCTCTAGCATGGATTTAGACATCATTGTGAATGTGCCAGTACATGTCAGACACAGCATGGTAGAAGCCACCGGCCCTATGCACTGATGTTATACCAGATCAACCTGCTCTCTCAGTTAGGAATGAGAAGAGTGTGTATCCATATATCCAATATTCCAGGCATGCTGATGTTATAGAATTGGCGAAATGATCTCGTGCATCAGAGTGAATCTCTTCATGAGTAAATGTGTTTCTGCAATAAGTACAATGTATCAGACTACGGTGAGAGACAACCATAAAGTATCGCGACAAAACAAACCGTCAGCAGCATTATTGTCTTCCATCTCTCACCACCTAATGTGTACATATTACCTCGCTCATTGAGATAGGCTCTTTCATACTGTATCTTACCGTGTGGGTCGAGAAGCAGCTGTGGCCATGGAGACGGATTCTGTACCAATGTGTTTTCCTGATAGTGTGAGAGAGGACTGGGGAGGCTTTGTTAACCAAAAACACTTGGGTATTTATGCTGATGAAAGCTTTGGGCTTGAAACACATCCCTTGACTAATTTCAGTTGCGATGGAATGCGTGTTGAGAACAGTCTTTCTTTTGGCACCTGCTGTGTTTTCATGTTAGTAGTGGAGCACCCTTGCATTTTTACGTGGATAATAGGCTAAATGAGTTTGAGATATGATCTTGTCCATTGTTCTGGATATTCATGCCAGTCATGTGTGTCCAGGCCTCAGGTTTCTGTTGATTCACATTCATACAGCACATCTCCACAGAGAGAGAGTCAATGCACTGAGCCACATAAGAGAGCAACACCGGGCCACCGCGCCCAGTGACGTGCGATGCGATTGGCTGGCCGCTGCAGTGGCATTTGCAGTTCACTAGCTAAGGTTATCATGTCTGGCGATTGTCAAATGGAGAGGAGAAAAAGTGTATTCTTCTGCCAAGGATAAAAGGTAACATTTGCAGGAGGTGGTTGGAGTGTGGGGGGGGGGGGGGGGGGCTCCAGACAGAGATCACAGGAGCGAACATGTGGAAGACATTCTAATGACATTCTAATACTGTTGCCTAGTCTAAGATAACAGAGCTGAGGGGATGAGTGGTGGAATCATGATCTGTTGAGTGGAAAACACATATACACACGCAATCTCTACAGCTCTGAACACACCCAGGACACACTCTGGACATGCTCAGGTCCTCAGGCTGCTGCTGGCCTGAATACAACTCACATGGGAGTATCCTACTGTGTTACCCCACATATATCCATCCATAGCTCGTCTTGCAAGTCATTTCTCTGTGTGAAATACTACAGTCAGAACATCTCTTGTATCTCTAACTGCACTAAACTTTTTCATTTCTTTACAACATATACAGTTGAAGTCGGAGGTTTACATACACTTTAGCCAACTACATTTCAACTCAGTTTTTCACAATTCCTGACATTTAATCGTAGTAAAAGTTCCCTGTCTTAGGTCAGTTAGGATCACCACTTTATTTTAAGAATGTGAAATGTCAGAATAATAATAGAGAGAATGATTTATTTCAGCTTTTATTTCTTTCATTACATTCCCAGTGGGTCAGAAGTTTTCATACACTCAATTAGTATTTGGTAGCATTGCCTTGAGTTGTTTAACTTGGGTAAAATGTTTTGGGTAGCCTTCCACAAGCTTCCCACAGTAAGTTGGGTGAAGTTTGGCCCATTCCTCCTGACAGAGCTGGTGTAACGGAGTCAGGTTTGTAGGCCTCCTTGCTTGCACACTCTTTTACAGTTCTGCCCACAACTTTTCTATAGGATTGAGGTCAGGGCTTTGTGATGGCCACTCCAATACCTTGCCTTTGTTGTCCTTAAGCCATTTTGCCCCAAATTTGGAAGTATGCTTGGGGTCATTGTCCATTTGGAAGACCCATTTGTGACCAAGCTTTAACTTCCTGACTGAGGTCTTGAAATGCTGCTTCAATATATCCACATCATTGTTCTTCGGCTTGCAAGCCTCCCCCTTTTTCCTCCAAACATAACGATGGTCATTATGACCAAACAGTTATATTTTTGTTTCATCAGAACAGAGGACATTTCTCCAAAAAGTATGATCTTTGTCCCCATGTGCAGTTGCAAATCATAGTCTGGATTTTTTTATGATGGTTTAGGAGCAGTGGCTTCTTCCTTGCTGAGCGGCTTTTCAGGTTATATTGATATAGGACTTGTTTTACTGTGGATATAGATAGCATCCTCCAGCATCTTTACAAAGTCCTTTGCTGTTGTTCTGGGGTTGATTTGCACTATTCACATCAAAGTATGTTAGTCTCTGGGAGACAGAACGCATCTCCTTCCTGAGCGGTATGACGGCTGTGTGGTTCCATGGTGTTTATAGTTGCATACTATTGTTTGTACAGATGAATGTGGTACCTTCAGGCATTTGGAAATTGCTCCCAAGGATGAACCAGACTTTTTTTCTGAGGTCTTGGCTGATATATTTAGATTTTCCCATGATGTTAAGCAAAGGGGCACTGAGTTTTAAGGTAGGCCTTGAAATACATCCACAGGTACACCTCCAATTGACTCAAATGATGTAAATTAAATCAGAAGCTTCCAAAGCCATAACATAATTTTCTGGAATTTTCCAAGTTGTTTATAGAACAGTTTTCGTAGTGTATGTAAACTTCTGACCAACTGGAATTGTGATACAATGAATTATAAGTGAAATAATATGTCTGTAAACATTTGTTGGAAATGTGTCATGCACAAAGTAGATGTCCTTGACAAAACTATAGTTTATTAACAAGAAATTTGTGGAGTGGATGAAAAACGAGTTTCAATGACTCCAACCTAAGTGTATGTAAACTTTCCACTTCAACTGCAGCCAAGGCTAATTATTGAGACATATGTTTCGCCAACAACCCTGAATGCTTAGAGAGTAGCCCAGTCCAACCTTGAAGACTCCACACTGTACAGACACCATGTTGACCAGCCCAACCTCAGAGACAGGACTCCTTGGCCTTGTTCTCTCTTCAACAGTCTGGTGTTTTCTCAGAACCCACTGACCATTGAAAAAGACACACCTGGCGTGACCCCTCCTCTGTGTGTGTATGTGTGTGCGTTTGCTCCACTGAAGTGACAGCTCTGACTTTGAATTCTGAGTTCTAATCCAGCAAACGGCAGGTAGCCCAGTGGTTAGAGCATTGGGACCATAACCATAAGGTTGCTAGATCGTATCCCAGAGCTGACAAGTTAAAAATCTGTCGTTCTGCCCCTGAGGCAATTAACCCACTGTTCCTAGGCTGTCATTGTAAATAAGAAGTTGTTCTTAACTGACTTGCCTAGTTAAATAAAGATGAAATAAAAACATAAAAACAACAGCCAACAACCAGTGTGAGCAAGAAAGAAGACTTGTTGGTATGGGGTGGAGAAGAGGATGACATGAGCAAACTGCAAAGAGTGAGAAAACAGGTAACAAAGGGCTGTCATCCCCTGACAGTACCTCGGTGGTGTCGCCCAACCCACCCCTCACACAGAGAATAATGCATTACCCCAGCACTGTAGAGGAACCGTGACCCTCAAGTGCACTGCCTCCCCACTGCTTCAGAAATGAAGCGATACAAATGTGAGCTTCCTCATAAACTTGAGAGCTCTGGAATTAAAGGGAAGGGGGAGGAAAAGGGAGTTGTTTTGCCAAAACTGAGGCGCTTTGGTGAAAGCCGGTAGAGGAAGCCGGTCCTGTGGGGTAGAGGGGGAGGGTAAGGGGTGGAGGGGGTTGTTGTGTCTGACTCTGAGAATGATGAAAAAAGAACAGAGTGCAGAGCAACTAAGCAAGCGAGGGGGAAAAGGGTGGATACAGTCTGTGGAGAGATGTGGAGTTGAGAGATGGGTCCACACAGACTGAGACAGCCGATATGAGTCAGTGAGCGGATCAGATAGTCAGAGTCAGTGGGAGAGAGTCAAGTCTGTCGAAGAGAGAGTCAAGCAGACAGACACAGTCATTTAAAACGCACAGACAGCAGCTGGTGATGTGTACACCTGTGTCTACGGGAGGGAATCACTCCACACAACTCTGTAAAAACAGGAAGAGAGAACAGAACAGAACGCTGCAGCCCACTCAACCCTTTCCTCTCCTCCACAGCAGCCCACATAAAAGAGGCTGCGCTGCTTATGACAGATGGATGAGATGCTACAGGGAGCGGTGTGTGTGTGTGAAGACCAGGCTCTCTGGGAAACCTATAGGCAAACACTTCTAGTAGTCCTAATACTGTGCTAGATATTACAGTATGTTGTCCATGCTCTGTGTATTTCATCCTCTCTCTCACCAGCCCTGCCTGTACATCTAGAAACACCCTTCTCTCTTTGAATAGGGAGTCAGCCACACCCCCTGATTGGTGTTGTGAACAGACACCCCCCCACCCCCATCCCTGTTATCTATGACGGAAGACAAACTTCCAGGTCACACAGATGTTAAAGCCAGTCAAGAGAAGGCCCTTCTCAGGCAAATTGGGGAGGCAGACACCCCATTAATAATACATGAGCACTATGCAAATGTTAATCTGATAGTATTACCCCCAAAGCCCCATATAAGGACGCGGAGCGCCCATGTTATTAGATCAAGCCCCAACACAACATACGAATCCTTTCATATTAGCACTATGTGACCCAGTTTTAAGATCCGTGTTAAGTAGGCTAACTACAGGCTTTTAGAAAGGTTCATCTCCATTACAAAGGATCACAATTCATTGGAAAAGCCAGACTCCGGAAGGTACTGTAGAGATTCAGAATGGTTGAGATAATTGAGGCAAGTCCACCTTCACCTTTGCTCCAACTGTATATAAGATGTTAGCACACAAGCTAATTGCCTCAAGGGGCAGTTCTTAGATAAGAGGCATGTATTGAAAGTGGAGTGTACAACTTGGTTCAACTAACATGTCTGCTCTCTCTTGCTCTCTTTCTCACACACACACACACACACACACACACACACACACACACACACACACACACACACACAGGTCAATCTGCTGAAAATAGAAAAAACAGTGAAAAACCACTGAAAGGAAGTCCTCATAAGAGAAAAAAAGCTTTGTGAGAAATGTGAAGCAGAACGGAGGAAAGAGACAGAAGAGAAATGTCTTGAAGGTACTCTGCCTGCTAAAGCAGAACCATCCTCAGCTGGGAACAAAGGATGTGCGCTCATGGATAATGGAGGGGACGGAGAGGATCTATTCAATGAAGGTAACGGCACTACAGTCTCTCTCACAGTACCAGGCAAGCCAGCTCGCCACAGCCAGATCCAGCCAGCTGCAATATATTGTAGATGGGCCTCAACATGTCCCCCTCCAACATATCTTCACTCCCCAATCCACCCTAATCAGGTGACATCATCCATGCCTTTGTCAATCAACACCTGGACCTCTTAGTAATCCCTGGTGGGTGTCATCAGTCTGCCACCAGATTAGGCTAACAGTGTGTATGCCTCCCCAACATCGTGTGTGTGTGTGTGTGTGTGTGTGTGTGTGTGTGTGTGTGTGTGTGTGTGTGTGTGTGTGTGTGTGTGTGTGTGTGTGTGTGTGTGTGTGTGTGTGTGTGTGTGTGTGGAAAGAAAGAAAGAAAGAAAGTTAGGAATGGACCCAGGGCAGCAGAAGACAAAAGGCAGCAAAAAGCCTTCATTAACACCTCAAAACTATTTGACCTGATTTCCCATTTCCTCTGACCTTAAAGATGCACTATGTAGAAATCACTCCTCCATTTCCTGGTTTAAAAAATTCTAATAGTTCGCCTAATTTCAGTTTATGTGCCAAACAAGCAAGTATAGTGTAGAGAATCATTGTACCATCTAAACCGCTGTGAAATATATTTTCCATAACCAAAAATATTATATTTTCAGCTGTTTGAAGCTGGTGTACAAAACCAAAAGTAAAAGACAAAGAAACTACACTTAAGTACAGGATGCATAGAAATAGCGTACAAGGAACAGATCTACTGCTTCTTAGACTTTCTTTCAATGAGAACGACAGATATATAATTTACATTTCTATGTGAATTTGGTTGGGTCGCCCAAAAAGTTACATATTGCAGATTTAAATACTGTTTTCCACCACATCCATCTGCAAAATGATAATTCATTACATTTCCTCCTCTGGGGGTTCAAATGGGTGAAAAATGACATGCAATACTTCTTTGTTTTATTTTCTGACTCAGGGCTTTCACCCTCCAAATAAAGATTTGGTTTTCCATGATGGACTCACAAATAATGTCATCATCCACTTGGCTGCTCTGGTCACTCTGGAGAGTTAACTTCCTGTTGTCTTTAGACAAGCCAGAGGTATGGGCCTGGAAACGTCATGTCAACCAAGGAGATATCCATTTCACCTACATTAATCCTGCCATTTCCAACCCTGCACACCATAATTCAGTCCGAATTTGAAAACCCTCAAAGAATATTGAATCAGACACCACACTTTAGTATGAATACTCTTGTTTTGCGAACCAAAACCTGGGTGCAAACAACCAAAATCTATAATACCTACAGATCAGAGGAGGCTGGTGGGAGCAGCTATAGGAGGAAGTCCTCGTTGCAATGTCTGGAAAGGAATGGATGGAACAGTATCAAACACATCAAACATACGGAAACCACGTTTGACTTTGTTCGATTTATTCCATTCCAGCCATAACATTGAGCCTGTCCTCCTACAGCTCCACTCACCAGCCTCCTCTGCCACAGTACTCTAGGTGCAGAATGAGCTGTGTACCATAGACCCTGGTGAGAAGCAGTGTGTGAGCAATCTCTGGTTGTTAGAAACACAATCTCATTGTAGTTCCGTTGTTGGTAGTCTCAGCCCTTTCACATCCTCTCAGCCCCCTGAGCAAAGTGTGGAGAGGGCTACTGAGAATCTGAGACCACACCGGATCAATGGCCAGGTAATTTATGACACCAGACTGGGGAGCAGAGAACTACATCTATCTTCTCCCAGCCCCACCGTTTCCCTCCTCCCTCACCAGTGTGTTTCTCCTAGCAGTGATTTAGATCCTGTCTTAGATCTAGCTCCTTCATCTCCTTCCTTCCCTGGGAAGGCCAGAGACGTCATACAGTGAGAGAGAGGGAGAAATCAATGCTTTTATATTGAGAGTGCCCAGCGTAACAGCAGTACTGAGTGTGTGTTTTCACCAAATAAAAACTGGGTTTGAGAACACTAAAGGAGAGATGCACGGTTTGAGGTTTACAGATGTAGGATCTTAATTTGATCACCCTGTTGCAGTGTATTTTGTGGAGTAAAAATGTTTCTGAAGTTTGTAATGTCCATTTTCTAATTTCCGACTTGATTTTCCCTTACGAAAAAAGTATCAACCCCTTCAAAAATGTCCATGAATTATAATAATAATAATATAAATATAATAATAATTATTAACATTTCCTGTTGCTGCATGATCATTTTCCTGCTGTAGCAAACTGGCTCAAATTAAGATCCTATATCTGTATAATAGCCTATAATGACTTTAATTATAAACAGATTTGAATGTTTTGACACTACGGCATAATAGGAAGCATGCCCATTTTGTCCCATAATACCTTAAATGCATCTGACACGCTTCATTCACACATTGCGTCTGCTTTTAGCACATAGCCTCAAACCAAACTCTGGATGTTGCCTTCTTTATGCCTGTGACATCCATTTTCTTCCTGCACCTTGTTTAGCTTGGGAACACTCATTTCAGAGCACGATGATTAATCTCTTTTGCTTAAAAAAAAAAAACACCTTAGGCCTCTTATAATAAAAGAGTCGTAAACAAAATAAAAAGATGGTAGTAGAACTATTGCGCGTACGAGTGATGGGATGTTCGGCTCTATTTAATGAGTCAGATCTTTACGACTCGTTCATTAAAAATAATGAATATTTAAACTCATTTCGTTCATTGGAGTCACTAATGCCAAAGCATGTAGGGCCTATCGGCAAAAGATCAACTAAAAAGTCGAAATAGTTCTGATTCTACAAGCCTTACGTTCACATGTCATTCACCATAAGGGGCTTGTTGGAGCTGTCATTTGTGACTGAGACCTGTAAAAGCGCGCTTTCAACAATGTACATTTGTTGATTGCTAGGCGTACAAATAAGATTAACTGGACTAGATTGTGAACAACTCATTGCAAAATGCATTGCTTGAGTGCCGTGAGGGTGATAGGCACAATATCGTTCGCAGTAAAAAAAAATAAAAAAAATTGTTGAGGAACAGCACATCACTAGTACAGTGCATTCAGAACCCATGACTTTTTACACATTTTGTTACCTTACAGCCTTAATTCTAAAATTGATTAAATAAGAAACGTTCCTCATCAATCTGCACACAATACCCCATAATGACAAAGCGAAAACAGGTTGTTGTTTTTTGTGTGCAAATGTGTTACAAATAAAAACAGAAAAACCTTATTTTACGTAAGTATTCAGACCCTTTGCTATGAGACTCGAATTCGAGTTCAGGTGCATCCTGTTTCCATTGACCATCCTTGAGATGTTTTTATAACATGGATTGGAGTCCACCTGTGGTAAATTCAATTGATTGAACATTATTTGGAAAGGCACACACCTGTCTGTATAAGGTCCATATAAGGTTCCATTCTTAAATGGAAGATGTTTGGAACCACCAAGAGTCTTCTTAGAGCTGGCCAAACTGAGTAATCGGGGGAGAATGGTCTTGGTCAGGGAGGTGACCAAGAACCCGATGGAGCTCTGTGGAGATGGGTTAACCTTCCAGAAGGAAAACCATTTCTGCAGTTGCCAGACGCCACTCCTCAGTAAAAGGCACATGACAGCCCGCTTGGAGTTTGCCAAAAGGCACCTAAAGGTCTCCCAGACTATGAGAAACAAGATTCTCTGGTCTGATGAAACCAAGATTAAACTCTTTGGCCTGAATGCAAAGCCTCACATCTGGAGGAAACCTGGCACCATCCCTACTGTGAAGAATGTAGGTGGCAACATCATGCTGTGGGGATGTTTTTCAGCGGCAGGGACTGGGAGACTCGTCAGGATCGAGGGAAAGATGAACATTGAAAAGTACAGAGAGATCCTTGATGAAAACCTGCTCCATAGCCCCCAGGACCTCAGGTTGGGGTGAAGGTTCCACTTCCAACAGGACAACAACAAGGAAATGTTTTCCTGGCACAAGTTAGATACCTTGTTACCAATAGACCAATGTTTCCATGCCCAAAGGATTCAGGCTGTTCTGGGGGCAAAGGGGGGTGCAAACCAATACTAGATGGGTGTACATAATAAACTGGCCACCGAAATCAACAGACAGTCCCTTGGACTTCATAGTATAGTTTTTGCTCTTACATACACTGTCAACTGTGGGACCTTATACAGACAGGTGTGTTTCTTTGTAAATCATGTCCAAACAATTGAATTGGCCACAGGTGGACTCCAATAAAGCTGTAGGACAATCAAATGAAATTGGATGCACCTGAGGGCAATTTGGAGTGTCATAGTGAAGGGGGAATACCTATGCAAATGAGATATTTCTGTATTTAATTTACAATACATTTGATAACGAAAGTGTAAACAGCTTTTCATTTTGTCATTATGTGGTTTCGTGTGTAGATGGGTGGGGGGAAAATCTATTTAATCCATGTTGAATTCAGGCTGTCACACAACAAAATGTGGAAGGGGGTATGAATACTTCCTGAAGTCAGTCCATTTCTGAGATTATAATTTAATTTAAACCTACATTATTCAAATTCTTTTAGAACATGGGGAGCATACACTCCAAAACAATGTTCCAAATTGGTTCTTCAGCTATCCCCATAGGATAACCCTTTTAGATTCCATGTAGAACCCTCTGTGATAAGGGTTCTACATGGGACCCCAAAGAGTCCTACCTGGAACCAAAACGGGTTCTTTAAAGGGTTCTCCTCTGGGAATAGCCGAAGAACCCTTTTAGGTTCTAGATAGCACCTTTTTTTCGATGAGTGTAGGTCACCCAAGTCTCATCCCATTGGACTCATTATACCTGAAATTAAACCAATAACATAACCATCTTTCTATGAATTAATTTCTAAATCAAAACCTTATCTATGAAAGAGCATGGGAATATAATGATAATCACATAAAATAACAGTATTAAAGCCTTTGAGGGGGCTTATGGCGTAGTTGGCTTGGGGTGTAAAGGAATGTATTGGAGTACAGCTGGTGTGATTTCTGAGATTACCTGGGAGGTGACTAATGCTATTAACATGGAGAACAGTCTGTTAATTACCCATCAGCCTCTGGGGCCTTTAATCAGCCCTCTCCCTGCTTGCCTACCCTTCTTGTCTCTACCCGGGTAAACAATAATTCAATCAGTCAGGAAGCTATCCGGGCAGCTCTGCTACACTATACACCAAACAGACAATTTATAGAGGAAATGATTTGATGGTTATGATCTATTGTGAGAAACAATTTCATTATCATCCATTGGAGATATGTAAAGAACAGTGGTGGATAAATTGCACAGGCTTTTGAAAAGGAGAAGTACCCATTTTATGTGAATGTATTGCCTTATCTAGGGTGTCCACCCACTCTGCCCAGGGTGGGTGACAATGTGCTTTGGTGATGACATTTCACTTCCTCACATTATAAAATATATTTTCCCAGGACAAATATGATTCTTCATGATCTGAATCATTCAGTGGTGTCTTTACTCTAGCAAATCGTTAACATTCTTATCCAAAAACTATCCAAAAGATTTCGTAACCTAATACATCCGATAATAAGCAGCGAGCTCTGTTGACAGAGAGGTGGCGCTTTCTGCCAGCGACGTCTGAGAATTTGACATTTTGTGGTGGTTGTCTACAAAGTTGTTTCCGCAGATCGCAAAAAGCTAAATGAACATCACACAAGCTAAATTCAATCGAAAAAGGCTTTGAAAAATAAAAAGCTTGTAGAAATCTGAGCGCTCTGTTGACGTTTCACAGAGCAGCGCTGGATTTCCTGAGAAATCGTTAAAAAATGACAGGAATTTCACATTAATATGAAAAAGGCTATATAAAAATACATGTCATGTCTCAAAATCAATATCTATCTAACCTTTTATATTGTTTTAGGAAAGATGACAAGTTCAATGGTGAGCCTGTCAGACCGCCTTAATTCTTACACAGCATCCAGCCTGTCAGTTTGTCTTAATTCTCACATAGCATCCAGCCAAGCTGACCCAATTATATTTTTTACCACTTTTTTTCCAAATCAAATCAAATTGTATTTGTCATATGCTTCAAATCAAATCAACTGTTATTGGTCACATACAGATATTTAGGATGTAGCGAAATGCTTGTGTTCCTAGCTCCAACAGTGCAGTAATATGTAACAATTCACAAAAATACATTCAAATCTAAAAGTAAAATAAATATATAAATATAATATAAATGTTAGGACGACCAATGTTGGAGTTTGATTGACTAAAATAAAGTAGAATACAGTATTAACATATGAAATGAGTAAAGCAGTATATAAACATTATTAAAGTGACTAGTGTTCTGTAATAATTATCAATGTAAATGGCCACCCGGACTATTTACATTGACACCCCCCCCCATTTGTTTTCATATCACTGTTTATTATCTTCGCATAATCACTTTTCCCCAACCTACATGTACAAATGACCTCTAACCTGTACCCACGCACAGTGACTCGGTACCGGTACCCCTGTATATAGCCTCGTTATTGTTCTTTTATTGTGTTACTTTTAATTTTTATACTTAATTTAGTACATATTTTTACTTTATTTCTTGAACTGCATTGTTGGTTAAGGGCTTGTAAGTAACAATTCACAGTAAGGCCTATTTTATTTGGCGCATGTGACAAATACAATTTGATTTTATTTAAAGTGACCAGTGATTCCATGTCTATGTATATAGGGCAGCAGCCTTTAAGGTGCAGGGTTGAGTAACCGGGTGGTAGCTGGCTAGTGATGGCTATTTAACAGTCTGATTAACTTGAGATAGAAGCTGTTTTTCAGTTTCTCTGTCCCAGCTTTGATTCACCTGTACTGACCTCGCCTTCTGGATGATAGCCGGGTGAACAGGCTGTGGCTCAAGTGGTTGATGGCCTTGATGATCCTTTTTGCCTTCCTGTGACATCGGGTGCTGTGGGTGTCCTGAAGGGCAGGCAGTGTGCCCCCTGCGGTGAGTTGGGCTGACCGTTTCACCCTCTGGAGAGCCTTGCGGTTGTGGGCGGTGATACAGCCCAACAGGATGCTCTCAATTGTGCATCTGTTAAACATTGTGAGGGTCTTAGGGGACAAGCCACATTTCTTCAGCCTTCTTCACCACACTGTCTGTTGGGTGGACCATTTCCGATTGTCAGTGATGTGAAGCTTTTCACCTCACCTCTTCACTGTAGGCTGCCTCGTCATTGTTGGTAATCAGCCTTACTACTGTTGTGTCGTCTTCAGATTTGATGATTGAGTTGGAGGTGTGACCGCAGTCATGGGTGATTAGGGAGTACAGGAGGGGGCTGAGCACGCAACCTTTTGGGGCCCCTATGTTGAGGATCAGCATAGTGGAGTTGTTGTTTCCTACCTTCACCACCTGTCAGGAAAACCAGGATCCAGTTGCGCAGGGCAGGGCAGGGTTCAGACCGAGGGCCCCAAGCTAATGATGAGCCTGGAGGGTAATATGGTGTTGAAAGCTGAGCGAACAACAAGTGTAGACTAACAGCAATAAGCTTACTTATGGGCCCCTTCCCAAACAATGCAGAGTGAAAAATATAGAACAAATCTTCTAGGGCGATATGCGAATTGAGGTGGGTCCAGGGTGATAATCATGTAGACAGGTTACCTTGGTGTTCTGTTGCACAGGGACTGTGGTGGTCTGCATGAAACATGTAGGTATTACAGACTGGATCAGGGAGAGGTTGGAAATGTCAGTGAAGACACCCACCAGCTGGTCAGCGCATGCTGGTAATCCGTCTGGCCCCGCGGCCTTGTGAATGTTAACCTGTTTAAAGGTCTTACTCACATCGGCTACTGGAGAGTGAAATCACACTGTTGTCTGGAACTGCTGGTGCTCTCATGCATGGTTTAGTGTTGCCTGTCTCGAAGCAAGCATAGAATGCATTTAACTCGTCTGGTAGGCTCGACTCATTGGGTAGCTCGTGGCTGGGCTTCCCTTTGTAATGCATAATATATCTGGCAAGCGTCAGAGTAGTACAATTTTATATTAGTCCTGTATTGATGCTTTTCCTGTTTGATGGCTCGTTGGAGGTCTTAGCGGGATGTTATCTAAGCGTCTGGATTAGTGTCCCGTTCCTTGAAAGTGGTAGCTCTAGCCTTTTAGCTCAGTGCGGATTGTTGTCTGTAATCCATGGCTTTTGATTGGGATATGCAGGTAGGTCACTGTGGGAACGACGTCTTTGATGCACTTATTAATATACAGTGAGGGAAAAAAGTATTTGATCCCCTGCTGATTTTGTACGTTTGCCCACTGACAAAGAAATGATTAGTCTATAATTTTAATGGTAGGTTTATTTGAACAGTGAGAGACAGAATAACAACAACAAAAATCCAGAAAAACGCATGTCAAAAATGTTAGAAATTGATTTTCATTTTATTGAGGGAAATAAGTATTTGACCCCTCTGCGAAACATGACTTAGTACTTGGTGGCAAAACCCTTGTTGGCAATCACAGAGGTCAGACGTTTCTTGTAGTTGGCCACCAGGTTTGCACACATCTCAGGAGGGATTTTGTCCCACTCCTCTTTGCAGATCTCAAAGTCATTAAGGTTTCGAGGCTGACGTTTGGCAACTCAAACCTGCATCTCGCTCCACGGATTTTCTATGGGATTAAGGACTGGCTAGGCCACTCCAGGACCTTAATGTGCTTCTTCTTGAACCACTCCTTTGTTGCCTTGGCCGTGTGTTTCGGCTCATTGTCATGCTGGAATACCCATCCACGACCCATTTTCAATGCCCTGGCTGAGGGAAGGAGGTTCTCACCCAAGATTTGACGGTACATGGCCCCGTCCATCGTCCCTTTGATGCGGTGAGGTTGTCCTGTCCTCTTAGCAGAAAAACATCCCCATAGCATTATGTTTCCACCTCCACGTTTGACGGTGGGGATGGTGTTCTTGGGGTCATAGGCAGCATTCCTTCTCCTCCAAACACGGCGAGTTGAGTTGATGCCAAAGAGCTACATTTTGTTCTCATCTGACCACAACACTTTCACCCAGTTGTCCTCTGAATCATTCAGATGTTCATTGGCAAACTTCAGACGGGCATGTATATGTGCTTTCTTGAGCAGGGGGACCTTGTGTAACAATATAACTTTAGACCGTCCCCTCGCCCATACCCGGGCGCGAACCAGGGACCCTCTGCACACATCAACAACAGTCACCCACAAAGCATCGTTACCCAAGGGGAACCACTACTTCAAGGTCTCAGAGCAAGTGACATCACCGATTGAAACGCTATTTAGCACGCACCGCTAACTAAGCTAGCCGTTTCACATCCGTTACACTTGCGGGCACTGCAGGATTTCAGACCTTCACGGCGTAGTGTGTTAACAATTGTTTTCTTGGTGACTATGGTCCCAGCTGCCTTGAGATCATTGGCAAGATCCTCCCGTGTAGTTCTTGCATGGAGCCCCAGGCCGAAGGAGATTGAGAGTTCTTTTGTGTTTCTTCCATTTGCAAATAATCGCACCAACTGTTGTCACCTTCTCACCAAGCTGCTTGGCGATGGTCTTGTAGCCCATTCCAGCCTTGTGTAGGTCTACAATCTTGTCCCTGACATCCTTGGAGAGCTCTTTGGTCTTGGCCATGGTGGAGAGTTTGGAATCTGATTGATTGATTGCTTCTGTGGACAAGTGTCTTTTATACAGGTAACAAACTGAGATTAGGAGCACTCCCTTTAAGAGTGTACTCCTAATCTCAGCTCGTTACCTGTTTAAAAGACACCTGGGAACCAAAAATCGTTCTGATTGAGAGGGGGTCAAATACTTATTTCCCTCATTAAAATGCAAATCAATTTATAACATTTTTGACATGCGTTTTTCTGGATTTTGTGGTTGTTATTCTGTCTCTCACTGTTCAAAAAAGCCTACCATTAAAATTATAGACTGATAATTTCTTTGTCAGTGGGCAAACGTACAAAATCAGCAGGGGATCAAATACTTTTTCCCTCACTGTACATCTCTGGCCTCCATTGATTTCATCAGGTTAATCTTGGCCATGCTACAAGGGTAAAAACTCTCACTTTTGAACGGATGATGATAGAGACATTAGGTTTGGACTACTAGTTTTCTTAGAGTAGTATCTACACTATTAGTTTTTATTGGACAACCGACCTTATCCCAACTCTAAACCTAAACCTAAACCTCAATGTTGTTGCCTATGGTTGCAGATTTGGAGCTGTCTGGGCATACCTATACTGAATGCTAGTCAAACCAGAAAGGCCAAATGAGCAATGGGCTGAATGTTTTTGGCATAGCCATCTGTCTGTGATGAGCAAGAGCTGATGAAGAACTGGAATCTTAAGTTGTTTAGAGCTGACCATAAAGAAATGAAGTGACTTTTAGTTGAGGAGATCGATTTTATGTTTGGGTGTCCCTGCTTCTGGCCAGCTTTGACTTCTTGTTGTGCAGTGGGAAAGTTGCCTAAGTAAAACATGTTCATCAACACTTCCACGACCCAACTAAATGCCAGTCTGTTGTGTCAACTGTCTCATCACGTTGAGTCTCAGCTCTAAAATAACATGTATTTTTCTGTACGTGCTTCACATTCCTTGGTGGGGGCTGACAGCGCTGTGCAAGGAGCACGCTTCCTGTTTACACTTCCCTGACAATTATATCGGAAAGCTTTTTGGCACTGACCCACCCAGAATGAATGACCCTTGAGTGTTGAATGTGTGTGTGTGTGTGTGTGTGTGTGTGTGTGTGTGTGTGTGTGTGTGTGTGTGTGTGTGTGTGTGTGTGTGTGTGTGTGTGTGTGTGTGTGTGTGTGTGTGTGTGTGTGTGTGTGTGTGTGTGTGTGTGTGTGTGTGTGTTTAGGGGTGTCGTCTGTCTGTACATTTTTAAACACCTCGAGTCATTGCATGCATTATATCCACTTACAGTTTAGAACTCTCATATAAATTGAAGAACCAGTCATAAATGATCCACACTTATCTGTGTGGGATCCTTGGGCACCTCCCAAAGATAACTGAATTAACTTCTCAGATATCTATGACACCGCCACCCCTCTTGTAATATCAAAGAGACCCAGGTAGACTACAGCAATGTCTGCTGTACCAAAGAAGAGATAGCAGCAAGAGGCTTATCTCTCTTATCTGAGAGAAAAAGACAGAGGGAAAGAGACAGAGAGAAAGGGACGGCGAGACAGAGAGAGAGAGACGAAAGAGAGAGAGCTTTGTCAGGCGGATATGGCAGTGAACAAAATCTTTGCAGGATCAAACGTGCAGTCTGCCAGTGATCCTCCAGAAGGGGAGCAGGGAGAAGAGGGAGGGAGAAGCATCAGAGAGATGGGCCCGAGCCAGGAAGAGCTGGGGCTTTCATCAGCCAGCCACCCAGCACCTGGTGTCAGCCCTGCCCTCCACTGCTCAGCCTGAGAAAGGCCACATGAAGGCACCTCTGTCGAAATCACAGTCCCAGTCAGTCGCACACAGACAGTACGGGTGTGTGTGTGTGTGGCTGCTTTTATGTGAGAGCTCATTTAAGATTCCTGTTTCCCCTTGAAGTGCATGCTAAAGTTTGTCAGACTTAGACATACAAGGTGCGGGACATCGGCATGCTTGTTATCGGATCAGAGACGAGCGGGTACTAAACTTTGCCACAAGAAAGCATTGCAGGCATTCCCTACCACATAAATAATTCATCAAGTTGGTTTTCAACATAAGTCTGGGTTGGTTTTCCACCACAGTCTGATGGCCAGAACAGAGACTGGTTTTCAGTGAGAAGTGAACGGACCTGCTACAGTCAGACCATCCCAACAGGCTGAGGTGTATGGCTTAGACAGAGATGGGTGAGAGGAGACAGACCGAGATGGCTTCCCTGTTTATCATTCCACTCATATCAGCTGGCCACTGGCTCCGGCGTCTCGTTCAAAATAGGAAAGAAAACGCTATCACTCTAGATTTAGCCTACTTCCCAACATGCCCCGTGGGGGGGGGGGTCACAGGGACTAAGCCGCTTAATAACTGAGAGCTGAAATACTAACGGGCGGGAAGAGGAACAAGCTCCACAGAACGGGAGAAAAAGAAGGAAAAATGGGACATAATCTGCCATGGGGAATGAGATATTAGTTGAGTTAATACAGTTTACAGCTAAATTACTTTATGACTTGTATTTCGTGGAAATGAGTAGTGATGGGGGGGGGTGATAGTTCCATATTGCAAGTACCGATTTGCAAAATAATAATAATAATAATAATAATAATAATAATGGCGTTAACTAGCGTTAAACGGCTCTAACTGTGCTAAAACTCAGGGATTTTTCATCCTATAGCTTGTTCTATATCTTTTTTTTGTAGTGAAACAACATGTTATCAGTATTTTTATTTCCATGTCTGATCAAAATTAATTTTCTAATACTTTCTCTTGTCTCTTTGCAGCAGACAAAAAACAAACAATATGTTTGGATCATCATATCACAATTGCAATACATATAGAATTGTGAGAATCGCAATACATATCGTATCGACACATACAGTGGGGAGAACAATTATTTGATACACTGCCGATTTTGCAGGTTTTCCTACTTACAAAGCATGTAGATGTCTGTAATTTTTATCATAGGTACACTTCAACTGTGAGAGACGGAATCTAAAACAAAAATCAAGAAAATCACATTATATGATTTTTAAGTCATTAATTTGCATTTTATTGCATGACATAAGTATTTGATACATCAGAAAAGCAGAACTTAATATTTGGTACAGAAACCTTTGTTTGCAATTACAGAGATCATACGTTTCCTGTAGTTCTTGACCAGGTTTGCACACACTGCAGCAGGGATTTTGGCCCACTCCTCCACACAGACCTTCTCCAGATCCTTCAGGTTTCGGGGCTGTCGCTGGGCAATATGGACTTTCAGCTCCCTCCAAAGATTTTCTATTGGGTTCAGGTCTGGAGACTGGCTAGGCCACTCCAGGACCTTGAGATGCTTCTTACGGAGCCACTTCTTAGTTGCCCTGGCTGTGTGTTTCGGGCCGTTGTCATGCTGGAAGACCCAGCCACGACCCATCTTCAATGCTCTTACTGAGGGAAGGAGGTTGTTGGCCAAGATCTAGCATCCTCCCCTCAATACGGTGCAGTCGTCCTGTTCCCTTTGCAGAAAAGCATCCCCAAAGAATGATGTTTCCACCTCTATGCTTCACGTTTGGGATGGTGTTCTTGGGGTTGTACTCATCCTTCTTCTTCCGCCAAACACGGCTAGTGGAGTTTAGACCAAAAATCTCTATTTTCATCTCATCAGACCACATGACCTTTCCCATTCTTCCTCTGGATCATCCAGGTGGTCATTGGCAAACTTAAGACGGACCTGGGCATGCTCTGGCCTGAGCAGGGGGACCTTGCGTGCGCTGCATGATTTTAATCCATGACGGCGTAGTGTGTTACTAATGGTTTTCCATGAGACTGTGGTCCCAGCTCTCTTCAGGTCATTGACCAGGTCCTGCTGTGTAGTTCTGGGCTGATCCCTCACCTTCCTCATGATCATTGATTCCCCACGAGGTGAGATCTTGCATGGAGCCCCAGACCGGGGGTGATTGACCGTCATCTTGAACTTCTTCCATTTTCTAATAATTGCGCCAACAGTTGTTGCCTTCTCACCAAGCTGCTTGCCTATTGTCCTGTAGACCATCCCAGCCTTGTGCAGGTGTACAATTTCATCCCTGATGTTCTTACACAGCCTTCTGGTCTTGGCCATTGTGGAGAGGTTGGAGTCTGTTTGATTGAGTGTGTGGACAGGTGTCTTTTATACAGGTAACAAGTTCAAACAGGTGCAGTTAATACAGGTAATGAGTGGAGAACAGGAGGGCTCCTTAAAGAAAAACTATCAGGTCTGTGAGAGCCGGAATTCTTACTGGTTGGTAGGTGGTCAAATACTTATGTCATGCAATAAAATGCAAATGAATTACTTAAAAATCATACAATGTGATTTTCTGGATTTTTGTTTTAGATTCTTTAGTGGATGGTAGAGCCTGGTCACCAGTGTGGTATTGTTAGTGGATGGTAGAGCCTGGTCACCAGTGTGGTATTGTTAGTGGATGGTAGAGCCTGGTCACCAGTGTGGTATTGTTAGTGGATGGTAGAGCCTGGTCACCAGTGTGGTATTGTTAGTGGATGGTAGAGCCTGGTCACCAGTGTGGTATTGTTAGCGGATGGTAGAGCCTGGTCACCAGTGTGGTATTGTTAGTGGATGGTAGAGCCTGGTCACCAGTGTGGTATTGTTAGTGGATGGTAGAGCCTGGTCACCAGTGTGGTATTGTTAGTGGATGGTAGAGCCAGGTCACCAGTGTGGTATTGTTAGTGGATGGTAGAGCCTGGTCACCAGTGTGGTATTGTTAGTGGATGGTACAGCCAGGTCACCAGTGTGGTATTGTTAGTGGATGGTACAGCCAGGTCACCAGTGTGGTATTGTTAGTGGATGGTACAGCCTGGTCACCAGTGTGGTATTGTTAGTGGATGGTACAGCCAGGTCACCAGTGTGGTATTGTTAGTGGATGGTACAGCCAGGTCACCAGTGTGGTATCGTTAGTGGATGGTAGAGCCTGGTCACCAGTGTGGTATTGTTAGTGGATGGTAGAGCCTGGTCACCAGTGTGGTATTGTTAGTGGATGGTAGAGCCTGGTCACCAGTGTGGTATTGTTAGTGGATGGTAGAGCCTGGTCACCAGTGTGGTATTGTTAGTGGATGGTAGAGCCTGGTTACCAGTGTGGTATTGTTAGTGGATGGTAGAGCCTGGTTACCAGTGTGGTATTGTTAGTGGATGGTACAGCCAGGTCACCAGTGTGGTATCGTTAGTGGATGGTAGAGCCTGGTCACCAGTGTGGTATTGTTAGTGGATGGTACAGCCAGGTTACCAGTGTGGTATTGTTAGTGGATGGTAGAGCCAGGTCACCAGTGTGGTATTGTTAGTGGATGGTAGAGCCTGGTCACCAGTGTGGTATTGTTAGTGGATGGTAAAGCCTGGTCACCAGTGTGGTATTGTTAGTGGATGGTAGAGTCAGGTCACCAGTGTGGTATTGTTAGTGGATGGTAGAGCCAGGTCACCAGTGTGGTATTGTTAGTGGATGGTACAGCCAGGTCACCAGTGTGGTATTGTTAGTGGATGGTACAGCCAGGTCACCAGTGTGGTATTGTTAGTGGATGGTAGAGCCTGGTCACCAGTGTGGTATTGTTAGTGGATGGTAGAGCCTGGTCACCAGTGTGGTATTGTTAGTGGATGGTACAGCCAGGTCACCAGTGTGGTATTGTTAGTGGATGGTAGAGCCTGGTCACCAGTGTGGTATTGTTAGTGGATGGTAGAGCCAGGTCACCAGTGTGGTATTGTTAGTGGATGGTACAGCCTGGTCACCAGTGTGGTATTGTTAGTGGATGGTAGAGCCTGGTCACCAGTGTGGTATTGTTAGTGGATGGTAGAGCCTGGTCACCACGGTGGTATTGTTAGTGGATGGTACAGCCAGGTCACCAGTGTGGTATTGTTAGTGGATGGTAGAGCCAGGTCACCAGTGTGGTATTGTTAGTGGATGGTAGAGCCAGGTCACCAGTGTGGTATTGTTAGTGGATGGTACAGCCTGGTCACCAGTGTGGTATTGTTAGTGGATGGTAGAGCCTGGTCACCAGTGTGGTATTGTTAGTGGATGGTAGAGCCAGGTCACCAGTGTGATATTGTTAGTGGATGGTAGAGCCTGGTCACCAGTGTGGTATTGTTAGTGGATGGTCCAGCCAGGTCACCAGTGTGGTATTGTTAGTGGATGGTAGAGCCAGGTCACCAGTGTGGTATTGTTAGTGGATGGTAGAGCCAGGTCACCAGTGTGATATTGTTAGTGGATGGTCCAGCCAGGTCACCAGTGTGGTATTGTTAGTGGATGGTCCAGCCAGGTCACCAGTGTGGTATTGTTAGTGGATGGTAGAGCCTGGTCACCAGTGTGGTATTGTTAGTGGATGGTAGAGCCAGGTCACCAGTGTGGTATTGTTAGTGGATGGTAGAGCCAGGTCACCAGTGTGGTATTGTTAGTGGATGGTCCAGCCAGGTCACCAGTGTGGTATTGTTAGTGGATGGTCCAGCCAGGTCACCAGTGTGGTATTGTTAGTGGATGGTCCAGCCAGGTCACCAGTGTGGTATTGTTAGTGGATGGTAGAGCCAGGTCACCAGTGTGGTATTGTTAGTGGATGGTAGAGCCAGGTCACCAGTGTGGTATTGTTAGTGGATGGTCCAGCCAGGTCACCAGTGTGGTATTGTTAGTGGATGGTCCAGCCAGGTCACCAGTGTGGTATTGTTAGTGGATGGTCCAGCCAGGTCACCAGTGTGGTATTGTTAGTGGATGGTAGAGCCTGGTCACCAGTGTGGTATTGTTAGTGGATGGTCCAGCCAGGTCACCAGTGTGGTATTGTTAGTGGATGGTCCAGCCAGGTCACCAGTGTGGTATTGTTAGTGGATGGTCCAGCCTGGTCACCAGTGTGGTATTGTTAGTGGATGGTCCAGCCAGGTCACCAGTGTGGTATTGTTAGTGGATGGTAGAGCCAGGTCACCAGTGTGGTATTGTTAGTGGATGGTAGAGCCTGGTCACCAGTGTGGTATTGTTAGTGGATGGTCCAGCCAGGTCACCAGTGTGGTATTGTTAGTGGATGGTCCAGCCAGGTCACCAGTGTGGTATTGTTAGTGGATGGTAGAGCCTGGTCACCAGTGTGGTATTGTTAGTGGATGGTAGAGCCAGGTCACCAGTGTGGTATTGTTAGTGGATGGTAGAGCCAGGTCACCAGTGTGGTATTGTTAGTGGATGGTCCAGCCAGGTCACCAGTGTGGTATTGTTAGTGGATGGTCCAGCCAGGTCACCAGTGTGGTATTGTTAGTGGATGGTCCAGCCAGGTCACCAGTGTGGTATTGTTAGTGGATGGTAGAGCCAGGTCACCAGTGTGGTATTGTTAGTGGATGGTAGAGCCAGGTCACCAGTGTGGTATTGTTAGTGGATGGTCCAGCCAGGTCACCAGTGTGGTATTGTTAGTGGATGGTCCAGCCAGGTCACCAGTGTGGTATTGTTAGTGGATGGTCCAGCCAGGTCACCAGTGTGGTATTGTTAGTGGATGGTAGAGCCTGGTCACCAGTGTGGTATTGTTAGTGGATGGTCCAGCCAGGTCACCAGTGTGGTATTGTTAGTGGATGGTCCAGCCAGGTCACCAGTGTGGTATTGTTAGTGGATGGTCCAGCCTGGTCACCAGTGTGGTATTGTTAGTGGATGGTCCAGCCAGGTCACCAGTGTGGTATTGTTAGTGGATGGTAGAGCCTGGTCACCAGTGTGGTATTGTTAGTGGATGGTAGAGCCTGGTCACCAGTGTGGTATTGTTAGTGGATGGTCCAGCCAGGTCACCAGTGTGGTATTGTTAGTGGATGGTACAGCCTGGTCACCAGTGTGGTATTGTTAGTGGATGGTAGAGCCAGGTCACCAGTGTGGTATTGTTAGTGGATGGTACAGCCAGGTCACCAGTGTGGTATTGTTAGTGGATGGTAGAGCCTGGTCACCAGTGTGGTATTGTTAGTGGATGGTCCAGCCTGGTCACCAGTGTGGTATTGTTAGTGGATGGTAGAGCCTGGTCACCAGTGTGGTATTGTTAGTGGATGGTCCAGCCAGGTCACCAGTGTGGTATTGTTAGTGGATGGTCCAGCCTGGTCACCAGTGTGGTATTGTTAGTGGATGGTAGAGCCAGGTCACCAGTGTGGTATTGTTAGTGGATGGTCCAGCCAGGTCACCAGTGTGGTATTGTTAGTGGATGGTAGGTCCAGGTCACCAGTGTGGTATTGTTAGTGGATGGTCCAGCCAGGTCACCAGTGTGGTATTGTTAGTGGATGGTCCAGCCTGGTCACCAGTGTGGTATTGTTAGTGGATGGTCCAGCCTGGTCACCAGTGTGGTATTGTTAGTGGATGGTAGAGCCTGGTCACCAGTGTGGTATTGTTGGTCCAGCCAGGTCGATGGTCCAGCCAGGTCACCAGTGTGGTATTGTTAGTGGATGGTCCAGCCAGGTCACCAGTGTGGTATTGTTAGTGGATGGTCCAGCCTGGTCACCAGTGTGGTATTGTTAGTGGATGGTAGAGCCTGGTCACCAGTGTGGTATTGTTAGTCGATGGTCCAGCCAGGTCACCAGTGTGGTATTGTTAGTGGATGGTCCAGCCAGGTCACCAGTGTGGTATTGTTAGTGGATGGTCCAGCCAGGTCACCAGTGTGGTATTGTTAGTGGATGGTCCAGCCAGGTCACCAGTGTGGTATTGTTAGTGGATGGTAGAGCCAGGTCACCAGTGTGGTATTGTTAGTGGATGGTCCAGCCAGGTCACCAGTGTGGTATTGTTAGTGGATGGTACAGCCTGGTCACCAGTGTGGTATTGTTAGTGGATGGTCCAGCCAGGTCACCAGTGTGGTATTGTTAGTGGATGGTCCAGCCAGGTCACCAGTGTGGTATTGTTAGTGGATGGTAGAGCCAGGTCACCAGTGTGGTATTGTTAGTGGATGGTCCAGCCAGGTCACCAGTGTGGTATTGTTAGTGGATGGTCCAGCCAGGTCACCAGTGTGGTATTGTTAGTGGATGGTCCAGCCAGGTCACCAGTGTGGTATTGTTAGTGGATGGTAGAGCCGGCTGATCAATGTGAGCGGGTGGTTGGTGGTTGGAGTGTGAAGCATCCCACCTGGCTTTCATCACTCTGCCCAAACACCATCTTCCATCTATCCCTCCATCCCACCCTTCACATATGGCAACTCTCCTACTCATGCAAGATAGGCCGACGGTATTTAGTGTGTGTGTGTGTGTGTGTGTGTGTGTGTGTGTGTGTGTGTGTGTGTGTGTGTGTGTGTGTGTGTGTGTGGGGGCAGAGATCAGAGTTCTACTCGAAACACAGAGCATAGGAGAGGCAGGGATAGATCGAGGGGCCTCAGGATACAGCTTATTTAGACTCAATGTTAACACAGTTCATGCAAAACATGAGTTTGTAAAGTCATTCAGCTTGTCCGGAAGGACAATGATTAATTATATAATCAGTCATCATGATCAGTGTCCTTGAGTTATGTTTACGACACGTGTTACATGTGAACAGATTTTATCATTCCCATAATGCATACAGCAGTTACCAACTGCTGTAAGTTATCACATATGGGGATTTCCTCATTCAGCAGTCCATTTCCAAACCACTAAACCATGTCAGACTTCCATGTCCTCCAATATTACATTGTAGAGGGTGTGTGTCAGACAGAGAGAATTGATAGGAGAGAGAAAGAGAGGAGGATTTCACCCAAAAGTTTACCCAAGGGCAGTCTCCTGGTTCCAAGTGAACTCTCCTCTCCCTAATGTCATTTAGGGCTCCACCCAGTGACATCATCTTGTCCCAGGCCAGAATACCAGTCACCAGTCATCGTAGAAGCAAATGTCCCTGGCTCTGGATCAACATGTTGTAAGACTATAAGAGGCAGATTTAGGTCCACGCTGTCTGCCAATAAGAGTAATGCACTGTAACCTTCGTCCCCAAGCCCAGCTTTATTGTTACTGTAAGAGCAGGTATAGAAATGAGGAAGTTGCAGATCACAGTGAAAACACTGCACTCTGGGGTGAAGTCTAAACACAAAAGACCAGGTACAGTCCCGTCTGGGAAAGTAAAATGACAGGAGGTACACTGAGAAAAGCAGTAGCCACAGTCGAGTCTGAAACCTGAGTTGCAGAAATATCAAAGTTCACTTCAATTCTTTGTTCCATAAAATACACCAGTAAGGGAGTTGCCAAAGTTGGAAGTGAGCTGTTTTGATCAGTTGATCACAAGCTGATAGGCTTGTCCCGGACCTTAACAGCTTGTCAGACGCAGGATAAAGTCATCATTTGGACAACAGTGAGAGAGTGGGGATTGAGAATGTAACACTATGTTACAGTATTTGGACGTGGATTAGGTGCACTCCGTTATAATACAGAGAGACTGCTGTAGAGCTGAATGGAATATTTGATCAGTTTGGACACACGGTAGCTGGACAATTGCTGTATTCATATCTGCCTGTCACAACTGGAGAGCAATCAGACCACAGTCTGTTTTCTATCTGTAGCTAAGAGAGGATATGAATAGTGTTATAGTATGAACACTGAAATAGTGGAGGAGAGGTGAGAGTTATGGAAATTACAAACCATTGTCAAACAAAGAAATACATCATATTCATATTTCCCACAACAGCCAATACACAAGCCAGAAGAGTTTGGACTAAATCTCAGCGCAATTGACCTGGAGTATTGCCTTATGTGTGTCTTGGAGGATCTTCTCTCGTGGGAGCCTATAAAAATGTTATGCTACGGAGTCGGTTAAGTTGAATCTGAATATTTCCTCTGATGTGGAACAGGGAGTGCAGCAAATGTCCAAAAACCCTCTCAACGATGCTCTGCTCTCCTCATCCCACAACCAGCATGATTTAGCACTCTTCTCAGCAGGCCTGAGTCTCACACACTCCACAGATATCATTTTTCTGTTCTTTTCCCTCCCTCCCTCCCTCCCTCCCTCCCTCCCTCCCCCTCCCTCCCTCCCTCCCTCCTCCCTCCCTCCCTCCCTCCCTCTAGCTGCTGAATGAAGAGACACACCTTCTCTTTCATGTGGACGTATTCCTCATCTTATCTTCACATGGCTTATTCCACTTCCTGCTCAGAACAGTGTGTTGAATTTCCATATTTCTCTGTAGGGAGGGTGGCGTGACAGCAGAAATCACACCAGAGACAAACAGCCCATTAAGCCATATCAAAGCAGACATCTATTGCTGACTCACTGAAAAAAATGGAAGGGAAGTAATATTTTAGATAGGATCTCTTAGACTTGGACTATTCCACTAGCAGCTATACCAAAACACCGCACCACAATACAACCACCCCCATCCTCCACATCCAGTGTATCAACCCAACCGCTGTACTCGATATGTTTATGCCTCAACTATGATATCCAATATTGCATGCTTAGATAAAGCTCTAGGGTCAATTCTGACTATATGTTTTAATGTAGCATGGCCCGAGGGGAAATTTTAACACTGCACCGAGATCAGGCCTGACATTCAAACCGTGTGATGCTATGACTAGGCCGGCTGTCACTACATAGAAAATTGCCAGACAGAAAGAGGCTTCTAACTTAGCCATAATAAAAGTTGTTGGCTCTGACTCTGTGTAACAGAAGGACAATAGCAGTTAGCTGATGTGGGTGTTAAAGGCCCAGTGCAGTCAAAAACGTGATTTACCTGTGTTTTATATAGACTGAGTGTAAAAACATTAGAAACACCTTCATAATATTGAGTTTCCCCGCATTTTGCCCCCTAGAGTCAATTGACGCACCGTAACATAATAAAAGCATCCCCATCAAGATCTGTCAGTTTAAGAGAGAGACATAACACTTTCTCTACATTGGATACGTCTCAATCCCCCACATCCGCCGGTGTCACACTTCCACACCTGCGCTAAAAGGTGGCAGAGCTGCAATCATCATATCAATCATTTTGTATTTTGTTGATACCCACAGGGGTCCTAAAATTCCAAATCAAATAGTTAAATGATCCATGGTATGATCACCTTAAAACAATTCCACGTGCAATTTTAGACCCTCCCCCAACGGCGTAGACTTTTAATGATGAACCTGTCTCCTCCCCTTCATCTACGCTGATTGGTGGATTTAACAGGTGACATCAACAAGCCTTCCCCCGGACTCACCTGGTCAGTCTGTCATGGAAAGAGCAGGTGTTCCTAATGTTTTGTAGACTCCGTGTATATTTCCACACTGTGAGGTTGGAATAATACTGTGAAATTGTGAAAATGATGATAATGCCTTTCTGGTGTCAGAGCTGTTTGAAAAGACCACCTGAAATGTCAGCCTGTTTTAGCGGGAGGAAGTTTTGGCCTGCCTGGTGACATCACAAGGTGGTAAAAATACCCAGAATATGATTTGATATTGAGATGTTTTGGGCTGCATTGAACCTTTAATAAGTGTGCTGCATTATTATATCAGTTTTAATTGCTGCAGCCCACATCGCTCACACAGATCTTAATGTATGTGTGTGTCCTGAGGGCAAAGCAGCAGGAGGATAATGCATGGACCAAGACCACACAGTTACATGATTACCCTGCTTTGGTACAGCATTTATGTTGCAAATGGGAGGCATAAACAGACACAATGGTCATAGAAATGTAGAAATGACTAGAAATGTACAGGGTGTTATGTAATGTCCTTATGAAACAATATACACCAGGGAGTTAAGGGGTTGCAGGATTTTTAGATCATAAATCAGGAGCAAAATCCTCACAACATTATTAACAGCTTTCGGCGCATATCTCTAGTAAAATGCTGTGAAATGCTAATTGCGTGTAAGGGATATCATCCAGTGACAGATAGATAACGAGCTTTCTCCTCCTCTGCAGAACTCGCTGGTCGTTTTTCTGCTCGACACTAAAGCACTCATCCAAACGCCATCGCTCAGGGACGTCCCCCTGTTCGTCTGCAAATTAACCATCCCAATGAACCCTCAATCATCAGCAACATGGAGAAGCACATGGCTGTCATCAAACATGTGGCCTGTCCTCACCCCTCTCCTCTCATCCATCTCCCTCTCATCCCTCTTTCATCTCATCCCTCTCCCTCTCATCTCATCCCTCTCCCCTCACCCCTCATCTCACCCCTCTCCCTCATCTCACCCCTCTCCCTCATCTCACCCCTCTCATCTCATCTCACCCCTCTCATCTCATCTCACCCCTCTCATCTCATCTCACCCCTCTCATCTCATCTCACCCCTCTCATCTCATCTCACCCCTCTCATCTCAACCCTCTCCCCTCACCCCTCTCCCTCCCCTCTCCCTCTCATCTCATCCCTCTCCCTCTCATCTCATCCCTCTCCCTCTCATCTCTCATCCCTCTCCCTCATCTCACCCCTCTCATCTCACCCCTCTCATCTCACATCTCATCCCTCTCCCTCTCATCCCTCTCCCTCTCATCTCATCCCTCTCCCTCTCATCTCATCCCTCTCATCTCATCCCTCTCCCTCTCATCTCATCCCCCTCCCTCTCATCTCAATCACCCCTCTTCACACGCCCAATGAGGGAGATGAGTGAAAGTGGAGAATTTATGCGTTAGCTCACTTTTGTTCCACTTTTTGGGCTCCCCGCCAAGGTTCGTTAAACCTCGAATAACAGATAGTTAAGTGCTTATTATAGTGATTAATTAAGTACATTTGTAATATTGAATTGTTATTCTTTTGGCATGATAAAAAGGAGAGAGAGCGGGAAAAACAAGGAATATCAATTTGTTTGCATTCATCATCACCCACTTGGGGCTTGCAGCTATTATTCTGACTGGGCAGTGCTGCAACTCCAGGGTGAAATGATGCCTATTGAACATCAGCGCATTACAAAACCGAATGGCATCACAGTGTTTTCAAAGGAAATTAGACTTCATACCGGTATGTCCCAAAAGTCAACTATTCAATTCTAGTTTCTCTTTGTATTTGGTAATGTGTTTGCCTGACTGACTGCATGGTGATAAGCTCTCTCCTGAATGGAGAGAAGAAGTGGAGGAAGAATGGTAGAGAAACGTCTATTACCATAGTGTGTCAACAGTCATTATCTCTACTCTAACTGAATAGAGAATGAGGGAAAGGGCTGGCTTTAACTCAGAGCGAGAATGAGAGGAAGCGGGAGAGAGACACTTCAAGATAAGGCGAGATAGATTGAGAGAAGATGACAAGGAAAGAGAGAGCAAGGGTGGAAGAGTGAGAGAACGCAAGGGGGACAAACAGGAGGATACACAGAGATGTACAGATGAGATGGAGAGAGTGGAGGGTATGGAGGAGGTAGGAAAAGTTAATGATGAAGTTTGTGCTCTGTGACATGCACTGACTCTTATCTCAGCCCGTCATGGCACCCTGCACTTACTGCTCTGATGGCGAGGATGGAGGAGGCCTAGACCACTCCGTATCTGGAATCTCTAAGTAAAGAGATGGATAGGGAGAGAGATAATCATTAAATTATTAGCTTGGCACCCTTAACTTGAGAGGGAAAGTCAGGGCAGGCAACATGCTTACTGAATACTTGAAATCTCTGGGTTTGAATGTTTAATTAGGGGAGGTCTGTGGCTGGGTTGAAGATCTAGAGCAAAATGAGGCTGCACATTTTACCATTAGTTTGACAGTTTGTTCTGGGCTAGCTGACTGTGCAGTCAGATGGATCCACTTTGCCACTATTAAAGCGTGCAGCTTTGAAGTTGACTGTCAGGCAAAAACTCCCTACTATCTCAATTTCAGTGTTGATTGGATGAGAATTTGACATGATTTAGGTGGCTGTTGTAGAGTGAAGGCAGATGCTCATGCTGCCAACATAGTTAGTAAGCCTAGTGGTATTACAGCAGTTGTAACTGTAATGTAAATGTGGAGAAGTTAGTCTATTCTCAAATCAAATTTAATTTGTCACAATACCGAACACAACAGGTGTAGACCTTACCGTGAAATGCTTACTTACAAGCCCTTAACCAACAATGCAGTTAAGAAAATATTTACTAAATAAACTAAAGTAGAAAATAAAATAGAAAAGTTATAAAATGAAAGTAACAAGGCTATATACAGGGCGACCGGTACCGAGTCAATGTGCGGGGGTACAAGTTCGTCGAGGTCATTTGTACATGTAGGTTGGGGTAAAGTGACAATGTATAGATACTCAACTGTGAGTCGCAGCAGCGTAAAAACAAAGGGGTGTCAATGTAAATAGTTCAGGTGGCAATTTGATTAATTGTTCAGCAGTCCTATGGCTTGGCGCTCCGGTATCGCTTGCTATGCGGTAACAGGGAGAACAATCTAGGACTCTGACACTGCCTAGTATATAGGTCCTGGATGTCAGTAAGCTTGGCCGTATGCACTACCCTCTGTAGCGCCTTACGGTCGGATGCCGAGCAGTTGCCATTCCAGGCGGTGATGCAACCGGTCAGGATGCTCTCAATGGTGCAGCTGTAGAACCTTTTGAGGATCTGAGGACCCATGCCAAATCTTTCAGTCTCCTGAAGGGAAAAGGCATTGTCGTGCACTCTTCACGACTGTCTTGGTATGTTTGGACCATGACAGTTTGTTGGTAATGTGGACATCAAGGAACTTGAAACTTGACCCACTGCACTATGTCCATCGATGTGAATGGGGTTGTGTTTGACCTTCCTTTTCCTGTAGTCCACGATCAGCTCCTTTGCCTTGCTCAAGTTGAGGGAGAGGTCATTGTTCTGGCGCCACACTACCAGGTCTCTGACCTCCTCCCTGTAGGCTGTCTCGTCGTTGTCGGTGATCAGGCCTACCACTGTTGTGGCGTCAGCAAACTTAATGATGGCGTTGGAGTCGTGCTTGGCCACGCAGTCGTGGGTGAACAGGGAGTACACGGAGGGGACTAAGCACGCACCCCAAAAGGGCCCAAGTGTTGAGGATCAGCGTAGCAGATGTGTTGTTGCCACCCCTTCCCACCTAGGGGTGGCCTGTTAGGAGGTCCAAGATCCAGTTGCAGAGGGAGAAGTTTAGTCCCAGGGTCCCAAGCTTATTGATGAGTTTAGTGGGCACTATGTTGTTGAACGCTGTGCTGTAGTCAATGAACATCATTCTCACATAGGTGTTCCTTTTGTCCATGTGGGAAGGGGCAGTGATTGAGATGGCGTCAGCTGTGAATCTGTTGGGGTGGTATGCAAATTGGTGTGGGTCTAGGGTTTCCGGGAGAATGGTGTTGATGTGAGCCATGACCAGCCTTTCAAAGCACTGCATGGCTACCGAGGTGAGTGCTATGGGGCGGTAGTCATTTAGGCATGTTACCTTCGCATTCTTGGGCACAGGGATTATGGTGGTCTGCTTGAAACATGTAGGTATTACAGACTCAGTCATGGAGAGGTTTAAAATATCAGTGAAGACACTTGCCAGTTGGTCTGCAGCATACTCTGAGTACACGTCCTGGTAATCCATCTGGCCCCGCGGCTTTGTGAATGTTGACCTGTTTAAAGGTCTTGCTCACATCAGCTATGGAGACCAGAACAGCTGGTGCTCTTATGCATGCTGCAGTGTTGCTTGCCTCGAAGCGAGCATAAAAAGGCATTTAGCTCGTCTGGTAGGCCCGCGTCACTGGGCAGCTTGCGGCTGGATTTCCCTTTGTAGTCCGTAATAGTTTGCAAGCCCTGCCACATCCGACGAGCATCAGAGCCGGTGTAGTAGGATTCAATTTTAGTTATGTAGTGATGCTTTGACTGTTTGATGGTTCATCTAAGGGCATAGCGGTATTTCTTATAAGCGTCCAGATAACTCGCTGTGGATGTTGCCTGTAATCCATGGTTTCTGGTTGGAATACGTACGTACGGTCACTGTGGGGATGACATTTTCAATGCACTTATTGATGTAGCCAGCGACTGAGGTGGTATATTCCTTAATGTCATTAGATGAATCCCGGAACATATTCCAGTGTATGCTAGCAAAACAGTCCTGTAGAGTAGCATCCGCGTCATCTGACCACTTCCGTATTGAGTGAGTCACTGGTACTTTCTGCTTCGGGTTTTGCTTGTAAGCAGGAATCAGGAGGATAGAACTATGGTTAGATTTGCAAAACGGAGAGAGAGGGAGAGCTTTGTACGGTAGTCTAGAGTTGTTTTTCCTCTGGTTGCACATATGACATGTTGGCAGAAATGAGGTAAAAACAGATATAAGTTTGCCTGCATTCAAGTCCCCAACCACTAGGAGCGCCGCTTCTGGATGAGCATTTTATTTTTTCCTTATAGCCTTATACAGTTCATTGAGTGTGGTCTTAGTTTGTGGTGGTAAATAGACGGCAACAAAAATATAGATGAAAATTCTCTTGGAAGCTAGTGTGGTCTACAGCTTATCATGAGGTACTCCACCTTAGGCAGGCAATACTTCGAGACTTCCTTAATATTAGACATCACGCACCAGCTGTTTTTGATAAATAGACACACACCACCACCCCTCCTCTTACCGGACGTAGCTGTTCTGTCCTGCCCTGCCGATGCATGGAGAACCCAGCCACCTGTATATTATCCATGTCATCATTCCGCCACAACTCGGTGAAACATAAGATATTACAGTTTTTAATGTCCCGTTGGTAGGATAGTCTCGAACGGAGCTCATCCTGTTTATTCTGGGATATTCAGGATATTCAGGGATTGCACCTTGGCCAATATAATGGATGGTAGAGGCGGGTTACACTCTCGCCAACTAATTATCACAAGACACCCGGATCTGCTTTATCTGTCTTTTCTTCATGCGAATGATGGGGATTTGGGCCTAGTCTGGGAGTATATCCTTTGACTAAGACTCATTAAAGAAAAAAATCTTTGTCCATGTCATGTTCTGTTATTAATTACTGACGTACCCTTTAAGAACGGAGCTATCTTGGTCATGCACAGCGTTGCTCTATATTATTCTTGTACTAACTAGCTTTAGTAAATGTGAAGCTCCAGTTCACTTCCTTGATTGGTGAGTCTTTCTTATTATATCAATTAGTAATAAGAGTTAAGACACTACAGTCCAATTTGAGGTGATTAATTGGTGTTCTGATATGCAGAAGCTCTTTTCTGTCATAAGAGACGGTACAAAATAAGTTACAAACAATGCAAAAAAACACACAAAATAGCCCAATAGGTTAGGAGCCCGTATAATGGCAGCCATCCCCTCTGGCGCCATTATCAATTATCCATTATCTAATGCTGCGTTTAGCTGAGGGACGCAAAAACCGTCATACCAGTCGGCATAGCGGGACAAGAAAGTGAGAAAGACGGTGACGGCAAAAGCATGTCAGCACGACGGTATGTGTTGCTATGGTGATTTCTGTAAACAAACTGTGCAAATCAAAATCTGGTAGAAAACAACAACGGTAGATGGCAAAAGTTTAAATATTTGAACTCTGGCGGCAAGTCCCATCTACCGTGGCGGCCGAGGGCCTTCACAGCCAGCATCAATGGCATTTACTGTTGTTCTCTCATTGAAAACAATGGCATCTGGTTTGCCGTCTACCGTCTACCTTGTGCCATCTAAACGCAGCATTAGAAAAAAAGTAGCTATCCCCGTAGGAGAACCATTTGAAGAACCCTTTTGTGTTGCATGTAGAGCCCTTTCTACAGAGGGTTGTACATGGAACCCAAAAGGGTTCTGCCTGGAACCTAAACAGGTTCTACCTGGTACTAAAAAGGGTTCTCCTATTGGGACAGCCGAAGAACATTTTTAGAACCCTTTTTTCTAAGAGTGTGAGTTGCAATATATGGAAAGAGGATGGCTATTGGTCTGGTCTGAGCTGTTCTGTGGTAGTTACAGAGTGAGTATTAGACCAAGCTAAGAATAAGCTAGGCCTGTAAATATTGTGCTGCTGTGACTGTGAGTCAGTGTGGGTGTTTGGTGAGGTTCAGCGGTGTTGCTGTAAATCCGTTTCCCTTTCTCTCTCTCACAGCTCCTGCCCACATATCTGCCTGCTGCCAGCCCTTAACAAACACACTTTCAGCTCAGGGAGCTATCAGGGCCACTTATCGGGTCGTCACACTGTACGGGGAAGATAAATCTAGGCAATTAAAATTAAAATTGCTGTGTGCACTGCCGTGACTCCCTCTCTCCTTGGTACCCAGCATGCAGGCCAGGGCATGGCTGCCTCCTCCTCAGCCTCAAGTCAGAGGCAACGAGTAGTGATGATACATATAGTACAGCATTCACTAGGATGGGAACCGCGGGTGGGTGGGTGGGTCGGTCGGTCTCTGACTGTCTGTCTGTCTCTCTTCCTCTCTCTCTCTCTCTCGTTGGGATTGGAAGCATTAGCTAGATTAATGAGATATGAGTTGGGACACTACTGAGCGCGCTCCAGAGAGCTGGACTATTTGAACGAGAGAGAGAGAGAGAGCTCTTGTAGAGATCATGCCCCAGATACTCTTTACTTCAACTGGACCAAGAAACCTATCAGCTCAACGTCTTCTTCTCTACTAGAACTCTGTCCGGGACACAACCAAAATTCCAGGAAGATGTCGCTGACAGAGATGGTCGCCTCGCTTCAAGTTCTTAGAAAACTATGTAGTATTTTGTTTTTTTAATGTATTATTTCTGACATTGTTACCCCAGGAAATCTTAAGTCTTATTACATACAGCCTGGAATAACTATTGGATATAAGAGAGATGTCAACTTAACCTCTTACATCTATGGGGGCGCTATTTCATTTTTGGATGAAAAACGTTCCCGTTTTAAACAAGATATTTTGTCACAAAAAGATGCTCGACTATGCATATAATTGATAGCATTCGAAAGAAAACACTCTGACGTGTCCAGAAATACCAAGATATTCTCTGTGCGTGCCCTAGAACGTGAACTTCAGGCAAAACCAAGATGAGATGGCATCCAGGAAATGACAAGGATTTTTGAGGCTCTGTTTTCCATTGTCTCCTTATATGGCTGTGAATGCGAGAGGAATGAGCCTGCCCTTTCTGTCGTTTCCCCAAGGTGTCTGCAGCATTGTGACGTATTTGTAGGCAGATCATTGGAAGATTGACCATAAGAGACCACATTTACCAGGTGTCCGCCCGGTGTCCTGCGCCGAAATTGGTGCGCAAAAGTCACCTGCCACTATTTTTCCATGGGATACAGAGAGGAAAGCAAGCTTCCACGAACTGCATATCAATGAAGAGATATGTGAAAAAACACCTTGAGGATTGATTCCAAACAACGTTTGCCATGTTTCGGTCGATATTATGTAGTTAATCCGGAAAAAGTTTTACGTTGTAGGTGACTGAATTTTCGGTTCGTTTCGGTAGCCAGACGCAATGTAGAAAACGGAACGATTTCTCCTACACACAGACGCTTTCAGGAAAAACTGCGCATTTGGTATGTAACTGAGAGTCTCCTCATTGAAAACATCAGAAGCTCTTCAAAGGTAAATGATTTTATTTATTTGGTTATCTGGTTTTTGTGAAAATGTTGCGTGCTAAATGCTACTCAAAATGCTATGCTAGCTTTGCATACTCTTACACAAATTAGTCAATTTCTATGGTTCAAAAGCATATTTTGAAAATCTGAGATGACAGTGTTGTTAAGAAAAGGCTAAGCTTGAGAGCAGACGCATTATTTTCATTTTATTTGCGATTTTCAGAAATCGTTAACGTTGTGTTATGCTAATGAGCCTGAGGTTTTAGTCACAAACCCGGATGGGGAGTTTCAAGAATTAACAACATTACGACCAGGAATACAACTTTCCCGAAGCAGATCCTCTGTTCGGACCACCACCCAGGACAATGGATCTAATTCCAGAAGCCGACCCAAAACAACGGCGCCGCAGAAAGGGAAGACAGAGCGGCCTCCTACTATTACTCGCAAATGTCCAGTCTCTTGACAACAAGGTAGATGAAATTCGAGCAAGGGTTCCCTTCCAGAGAGCCCTTGGGCTTCTCCATGCATTGTGCCAACAGAGATAAACACCTCTCTGGGAAGAGGAAGGGCTGGGGTGTATTTGTCATGATGAACAACTCATGGTGTAATCATAACAGCATACAGGAACTCAAGTCCTTCTGCTCACCCGACCTAGAATTCCTTACAATCAAATGCCGGCCATTTTACCTACCAAGATAATTCTCATCAGATAGTCACAGCTGTGTACATTCCCCCTCAAGCAGACACCAAGACGGCCCTCAAGGAACTTCACTGGACTATATGTAAACTGGAAACCATATATCCTGAGGCTCCATTTATTGTAGCTGGGGATTTTAACAAAGCAGATTTTAGAACAAGGCTACCTGCTATGCGGACGATACACAGCTGTAAATTTCGATGAAACGTGGTGAAGCCCCAAAATTGCCCACCCTGGAAACCTGTGTTTCAGACATAAGGAAGTGGATGCCGGCAAATGTTTTACTTTTAAACTGGGACAAAACAGAGATGCTAGTTCTAGGTCCCAAGAAACAAAGAGATCTGCTGTTGGATCTGATTATTAATCTTGATGGTTGTACAGTTGTCTCAAACAAAACTGTGAAGGACCTCTGCGTTACTCTGGGCCCCGATCTCTCTTTTGACGAATATATCAAGACTGTTTCAAGGACAGATTCTAACCATCTATGTAACATTGCAACATTGCAACAATGTCAAACTTTCTGTCCAAAAATGATGCAGAAAAATGAATCCCTTCTTTTGACACTTCTAGATTAGACTACTGCAATGCTCTACTTTCCGGCTACCCGGATGAAGCACTAAATACATTTCAGTTAGTGCTAAACACGACTGATACGCTACGGTCACAAAACACAGGCCTCCTTCCTGTCCCTAGAATTTCTAAGCAAACAGCTGGAGGCAGGGCTTTCTCCTATAGAGTTCCATTTTTATGGAATGGTCTGCCTATCCATGTGAGAGACACAGACTCAGTCTCGACCTTTAAGTCTTTATTGGAGACTCATCTCTTCAGTAGGTCCTATGATTGAGTGTAGTCTAGCCCAGGGGTGTGAAGGTGAATGGAAAGGCACTGGAGCAACGAACCGCCCTTGCTTTCTTTGCCTGGCCGGTTCACCTCTCTCCACTGGGCCTCTAACCCTATTACAGGGGCTGAGTCACTGGCTTACTGGTGCTCTTCCATGTCGTTCCTAGGAGGGGTGCATCACTGACTGGGTTGAATCACTGATGTGACCTTGCTGTCCGGGTTGGCGCTCCCCTCAGGTTTGTGCTGTGGGGGAGATCTTTGTGGGCTATAGTCGGCCTTGTCTCAGAGTAGTAAGTTGGTGGTTTGAAGATATCCATCTAGTGGTGTGGGGGCTGTGCTTCGGCAAAGTGGGTGGGGTAATATCCTGCCTGGTTGACCCTGTCCGGGGTCATCAGACGGGGCCACAGTGTCTCGCGACACCTCCTGTCTCAGCCTCCAGTATTTATGGTGCAGTAGTTTGTGTCTCGGGAGGCTAGGGTCAGTCTGTCATATCTGGAGAATTTCTCCTGTCTTATCAGGTGTCTGGTGTGAATTTAGGTATGCTCCCTCTAACTCTCTCTCTTTTTCTATTTTATCTCTTCTCTCAGAGGACCTGAACCCTATGTACATGCCTCAGAACTACCTGGCCTGATGACTCCTTGCTGACCCCAGTCCACCTGGACGTGCTGCTGCTCCAGTTTCAACTGTTCTGCCTGCGGCTATGGAACCATGACCTATTCACCGGATGTGCTACCTTGTCCCGGACCTGCTGTTTTCAACTCTCTCTCTTTCTACCACACTTGCTGTCTCTAACTCTGAATGATCGGCTATGAAAAGCCAACTGACATTTACTTCTGAGGTGCTGACCTGTTGCACCCTCTACAACCACTGTGATTATTATTATTTGACCATGCTGGTCATCTATGAACGTTTGAACATCTTGGCCATGTACTGTTATAATCTCCACCCGGCACAGCTAGAAGAGGACTGGCCACCCCTCAGAGCCTGGTTCCTCTCTAGGTTTCTTCCTAGGTCCCTGCCTTTCTAGGGAGTTTTTCTGAGCCACCGTGATTCTACATCTGCATTGCTTGCTGTTTGGGGATTTTGGCTGGGTTTCTGTATGGCACTTTGTGACATTGGCTGATAAAAAATGTCTTTAAAAATGTCTTTAAAAATACATTGGATTGATTGATTGAGCTGTTGTACCCACTGGGACTATTAAAACCTATCCTAACTAGAAACTGTGGATGGATGGCGACATTCGCGCAAGAGAGCGAACCACCGCATTTAACCTTGGAAAGAGGTCTGGGAATATGACTGAATATAAACAGCGTAGATATTCCCTCCGGAAGGGAATAAAACAAGCGAAATACCGGTACAGGGACAAGGTGGAGTCGCAATTCAACTGTTCAGACACGAGACTTATGTGGCAGGGTCTACAGGAAATCACGGACTACAAAAAGAAAACCACGTCATGGACACCGACATCACACTTACAGACAAACTAAACACATTCTTTGCCCGCTTTTAGGAAAATAGAGTGCCACCGTCGCGGCCCGCTAACAAGGACTGCCCGCCTCTTCTCTGTGGCCGAGGTAAAACATTTAAATGTGTTAACCCTCGCAAGGCTACTGGCCCAGATGGCATCCCTAGCCGCATACTCAGAGCATGCGCAGACCAGCTGGCTGGTGTGTTTACGGACATATTCAATCGCTCCCTATCCCAGTCTATTGTTCCAACATGTTTCAAGATGGCCACCATTGTTCCTGTACCCAAGAAGGAAAAGATAATTCAACTAAATGACTACCGCCCTGAAGCACTCACTTTTGTCATCATGAAGTGCTTTGAGAGACTAGTCAAAGAACATATCACCTCCACCTTACCGGCCACCCTAGACCCACTTCAGTTTGCATACCGTCCCAACAAGTGTTACAGACGACGCAATCGCCATCACACTGCACACTGCCCTGTCCCATCTGGACAAAAGGAAAACCTATGTAAGAATGCTGTTCATTGACTACAGCTCAACATTCAACACCATAGTACCCTCCAAGCGTATCATTAAGCTGGAGGCCCTGGGTCTCAACCCAGGTGCTGAAGGTAGGAAACATCTCCACTTCGCTGACCCTCAACACTGGGGCCTCACAAATGTGGTTGCTCAGCCCCCTCCTGTACTCCCTGTTCACCCACAACTGCGTGGCCATGCACGCCTCCAACTCAATCATCAAGTTTGCAGACGACACAACAGTAGTGGGCTTGATTACCAACAACAATGAGACATCCTACAGGAAGAAGGTGAGGGCACTCCGAGTGTGGTGTCAGGAAAACAACCACTCACTCAACATCAACAAAACAAAGGAGATGATTGTGGACTTCAGGAAACAGTAGAGGGAGCACCCCCTATCCACATTGAAGGGACAGCAGTGGGGAAGGTGGAAAGTTTTAAGTTCCTCGAGGTACACATCACAAACAAACTGAAATGGTCTACCCACACAGACAGTGTGGTGAAGAAGGCGCAACAGCGCCTCTTCAACCTCAGGAGCCTGAAGAAATTTGGCTTGTCACCCAAAACCCTGACAAACTTTTACAGGTGCACAATCAAGAGCATCCTGTCGGGCTGTAACCCAGCCTGGTACGGAAACTGGACCGCCCTCAACCGCAAGGCTCTCCAAAGGGCGGTGACACCTCCATGACACCTACAGCACCCGACAACAACCACCCAAGCCACTGCCTGTTCACACCGCTACCATCCAGAAGGCGAGGTCAGTACAGGTGCATCAAAGCTGGGACCGAGAGACTGAAAAACAGCTTCTGCCTACATTGAGACCCAATCACTGGCCACTTTAATAAATTGTTTAAATCACTTTAAACAATGCCACTTTAAATTATGCCACTTTAATAATGTTTACATATCTTACATTACTCATATCACATGTATATACTGTATTTTATACCATCTATTGCACCTTGCCTATGCCGCTCGGCCATCGGTCATCCATACACTTACATGTACATATTCTCATTCACCCCTTTAGATTTGCGCGTATTAGGTAGTTATTGGGGAATTGTTAGATTACTTGTCAGATATTACTGCATTGTCGGAACTAGAAGCAAAAGAATTCCGCTACACTCACATTAACATCTGCTAACCATGTGTACGTAAACAATAAAATTGTATTTTATTTGACCAACCGCAGCAGGAACATAGACTCTCTCCTCAGAGGTACAGGCTAAAAATAGCTGCCTCGGCAACCCAGATAATTCAATACCTCAGGTATAAGAGCAGAACACTTTCTCCTCTGCAGTGAGCTTCCCAGCATAGCCTGCTCTAGCTATCCCATGCCGCAAAGGGCAGGCTAGAACAACGCTCTACGTGACTAATGCTCCTGTGATTCCAGTGTAAGTGAGAGGATAAGGCGATACCATGGAGGTGCATGCTTGGCATGATGAAGGGGGACAACCTACCAATGATGTGAGATACAGTATGCAGAGGAGAGCACTCCACCTGTCATTACCTTAAAGCTTTACTTAGTAAAATACATAAAACAAGAAATAGCATTCGAGGGAAGGCTATTTCATCCAATTGTGTATCTATCTATTCAGAACAGTGTTTGTAGAGAGTCCTGTCTATAGTTGAAGTGTCTCTTTTCAGCCTGGGGATCAATAGTCCCCCAGAGGAGAGGACTGTAACACGAGACCTGCTCTCACTGTGATCAATTCTCTATCGACTGGCTGCTGGATCCAAATCAGCAACCAATCCAGGCGCACCAGTCAACAGCACCGGTCAACAGCACCAGTCAACAGTCAACCCCACCGGTCAACCCCACTGGTCAACCCCACTGGTCAACCCCACCGGTCAACACCACCGGTCAACACCACCAGTCAACACCACCAGTCAACCCCACCAGTCATCCCCAACAGTCAACCCTACCAGTCAACACCACCGGTCAACCCCACTGGTCAACCCCACTGGTCAACCCCACTGGTCAACCCCACCGGTCAACACCACCGGTCAACACCACCGGTCAACACCACCAGTCAACACCACCAGTCAACCCCACCAGTCATCCCCAACAGTCAACCCTACCAGTCAACACCACCGGTCAACACCACCGGTCAACACCACCGGTCAACACCACTGGTCAAATCAAATCACATTTTATTTGTCACATGCTTGGTAAACAACAGGTTGAGACTAACAATGAAATGCTTACTTATAGATATTTTTCCAACAATGCAGAGTTAAAGATCAAAATGTTTAAAAAATGCATTTTTTATTAATACACAGTGAATAACAGTAATGAGTAAAAATAACATGGCTATATACAGAGAGTACCAATACCAAGTTGATATGCAGGGGTATGAGTAGGGTTGCAAAGGGAGGGTATTTTACTGGAAACTTTCTGTTTATCAGTCAACTACCGAATGATTGGTATGTCATCTATCAAAACACTACTAGTGGCCCTTTTGGGTACTTCACATTATAACAGGTGTCTGTAATTATCTCTGTCCCACTCTCTGACCTTATGACATGTTAAATATATGAAATAATTAAATAATATCATTTAAAAATTGGAAATAATGCAAAATATTATCCTAAATATAAACCATCGAGTTAGTGAATATCATCGGTGTATAATATGAGGGTTTCAGCATTTAATATCTTAAAATAAAAAATAAAATAAAAATACTTCTTAATTTTATTATGTCAGTATGGATTTGTTTTCAATGTTTTGGCATTAACCTGGTGGCAGTTGTGAAAAAAGTCAATATTTGAACGAGTTGCAGAGGTAATTGAAAATAATGCCATTGTTGATTAGATTATTCTTTCATTAATTAGGCTATTTTTGCTTGAAGAATATGGTCTGTCGACTAGAAAGTCATGGACAATATGGACACAGATTCATACTATATATGAAGCAGAAATTACCAAAGTTACAATAGATTGCCATAGAGTTTCTGTTAATTACCTAAATTACTGAAGATTCCGGTAACTTTGGTAACTTACCGATAGCTTTGCAACCCCAGGTATGAGGTCATTTAGGTAGCTATGTACATATAGGTAGGGGTAAAGTGACTAGGCAACAGTAATCAAATAGCATTATTACGGTAGTGGTAATGCAAAGGTTGGATGAATCACTAAATAAGTCTAATCCAGGAGAAATAAAAATTGTAATGTGTAGTTCAGATCCATCAAGCTCAAATCTATTCCTAAACCGGTTCCTTTATTAAACCACTTGCGTACGCACTGTACACACTATACAACCATCCAAATAGATAGACGCTTATAAAACAACCGCAGATGCAGCCAATTTACAGTATCTAACAGGTTTTTCTGTTTTGAAATAATTATTTTCATATCGGATTTGAGTAGGAATCATAAAGAAAATAAATTCATCAAGGATAAAACCAACTGAGATGCATCCCATTTAAAGAAAGGTTTCCCTTTACTTGCATAATGTACATGTAAACAGACACACACACAGGCAGACAGGCAAAGCTGGTCTGCGAATTGTCATGCGTTTTCTTACAGCATGACTCCATTACAGCCTTGCCAATCTTTGATCGTTGATCCATGACAATAATGTACCCGCTAACTCCCCCCCTCTGTTACCAGTCAGCTGAAATAATAAAAGTCACATCTCACGACAGCAGACATCCCAAAGTCCAACAGCAACACAATGCAGCCAGTGTACCTAGATAATGCTAACGACCAGATAAGCAATAAAGTGATGACCTTTTACATTTGAGTCACTTAGCAGAAGCTCTTATCCAGAGCGACTTACAATGTACGGATTCATCTTAAGATGGCTAGGTGAGACAACAACACATCACAATCATATCAAGAGCACAGAGAAGCACCTAAGCAGCTCTACAGAGGGCTGTGTATGTGTGTGCATATACGCAGCACGAGATATGAGGAAGGATGACGGAGTGTCTGAGGTACGGCAGAGCTGCTGGTGGACCCTTAGCCCAGACATGATGGAGGGAGCAGCACAGCACAGAGCAGCACGCCACACCCTAGCACAGACTTATGCAAAGGTAGAGAGAGATAGAGGTAGAGAGTTCCAGTCTGTTATCCAAACCCCTATGTAAATACCATCCATTTAGTACCTCGGCAGGATCCATATAGTGTGAGCTACTTAGCTAGGGTTTGTTATTTAGTGTGTGGATGGGTGGGTGTCAGCGCTTGGGAAAGCCATGAAAGGATGAGAGAACAGTTTTATAAAGGGCAATTTGGTCAAGAATATGGAGGCATACTCAAGATGGTTTCTGCCCGATTTAGTTTATAGACCATCCAGCCCAGATGAATCCTGAATCATATTTCATCTAAATGCCATGGAAGTGGCTTGAATTGCCCAGTGATGCTCAATGATCCTTTCATTACCAGTGATGATGCTGACTGGATCGGGGGGGTTTGGCTGGTGGGGTGCGGGGGCGGGTACTCTGTGGTCCACTGCACACCCTGTGGCTAATCAGTGGTTGACGGCATGCTAATTGTAAACACTGTGGGTGTTGTTGTCACGGTGACAACTGGGAAAGCTGGGGCTCACATTTTCTGCCTCTCTAGGTGTGACTCCTATGTGGAAACCTCAATTTAAACATGAGGATTTACCAATATGAACTCACGGATCTCATCAAGCAACACAACAATGAGTCTTATCCTCATACAGGCCACTGCCTCAATGTTGGGATGAGGTGCTCTTGAAGTAAACAACGAAGACAGTCTATATTTCAAGGAGTGGTTTGTCGAGTTTCAAATATATGTAGCCTATTACATATATACAGTAGACACTGAGTGTACAAAACTTTAGGAACATCTGCTCCTTCCATGGCATACACTGACCAGGTGAATCCAGGTGAAAGCTATGATCCCCTGTCGATGTCACCTGTGAAATCCACTTCAATCAGTGTAGATGAAGGGGAGGAGACAGGTTAGATAGGGATTTTTAAGCCTTGAGACAATTGAGACATGGATTGTGTATGTGTGCCTTTCAGCAGGGTATGATAGTAGGTACCAGGCGCACCGGTTTGTGTCAAGAACTGCAACGCTGCTGTGTTTTTCACACTCAACAGATTCCTGTGTGTTTCAAGAATGGTCCACCGCCCAAAGGACTTGGAGCCAACTAGACACAACTGTAGGAAGCATTGGAGTCATCATGGGCCAGCATCCCTGTGGAACTCTTTTGACACCTTGTAGAGTCCATGCCCAGAAGAATTGAGGCTGTTCTGAGGGCAAAAGGAGGTGCAACTCAATATTAGGAAGGTGTTCTTAATGTTTTGGACACTCAGTGTAATACTGTATCCTCCAACAGGCACCTCATGCAGACACACCCCATGTGACTAGCACCAATTGATTGACTGCCCTGTGCCTCTTGCAGTGTGCTCTGACCATTAGTGAACAGGCTTCCCCTATATCAACCAATGGGCATACACAGGGGAGTGGTTTCCCGTCAACCACACAGTCATCTCAACTCTTTCCTGGTGCGACTTTGACCACTTGTCATGTGTATCTCTAAATTAATGGATTGTAATTGTTAGTTTAGTGGGATGCCTCCATTTGTGCAGTTTGCATAGTCGTTAAATAATTTATGAGGATTTCACCAGCTGCTGGTTTGCTTCAAGCATTAGACAGAGAGAAGAAAGTCCTCCAATCACATAAATAAACAGTCCTCATTTCCTCTGGGCCATTCTCAGAGTGCTGAAGAAGAATGGAGGACCAACGGACTTCTACAACTCTGTATACTGGACCTCAGGGGCAAAGTCAGAATACCCAAAAACATATTCGTTGTTTGATTACTTTGATCCAGATCATTATTTAAAGTTCCTTAAGAAGAAATAGGATGTGGTGTTAAAGCAGCCAAGCAACCATCTTGGTTAAAAGTAACCTATTGTGTAAGACAGTCTAACAGCCAATAAACACCAGGCTAAACTCATGGGCGCTGTCATTGTCCCCAGTGTTAGTCCCTCTGGAGCAGGTGATTCTGTCACAGCTTCCTGAGTGCACAGTCAACAAACCATCTGTCATCTGGAACAATCCTTCCTAAATTCCATTCTCCTCTCATACACCACACCCCTTTAACCCACGACCCAATCAGTCGCTTCCTTCCTGCTCTCCGTATTGCAGAGTATTTTTAGCATTAAATATGCAGAAATCGCTCAGCCATTTCCTGGTAGCTAAAATTCTAATAATTTGCCGAATTTTAGTTTATGTTAAAAATATTAACAAGTATAGTGTAGAGAATTATCGTACCATCCAAACCGCTGTGAAATATATTGTATTTTTAGCCATAGACGCGGGAAGTAGTTTGGGGGTAGGGGTGCATATTGTCTAATACAGGGGTAGCAAAGGCCCAGCACTATTGTAGTGAAAAAATGTCAACTAAATGTATTTGAGTGTTTACCAGCATTTGTAACTCGATTCTGATCATTTTCTGTACAAAACAGTCAATCTGATAATACTTGTGGAATATAGAAATACTTCCTTGATATACATTTTCCAGTTTCTTGAAATACTTATTAGCAAATACAACTTGTTTCTATGTGAAATCTGAAATGATCTATTCATTCCTTTTCTATTCATTCCTTTTCCATTTTAGTAGACACTCTTATCCAGAGTAACTTAGTGCAAACATTTTTATACTGGTCTCCCATGGGAATTGAACCCACAACCCTAGCATTGCAAGTGCCATGCTCTACCAACTGAACCACTTCATCACATTACAAACCAGTTGATGTCTCAATGTACTCAATTAGTGTATTGTGCATTGTTTTTCTTCATGGTGATGAAAAGTCTGCAGGAACAAACCCGAGATCACCACTCTATGTACAATACAGTAATGTACTGTACATTTACATGAAGTGGTTTGTAAGGATGGTAAATTAATACTGCACAAAAAGTGGTTGTTTTCCATGTTATTATATCAGGAAAAATGTTGTTTTTTGGTGTGGATGTTTTGTGTCTTTGTACATAACTTTGCACCTTTTAATGTAAATGTTTGAGGACAGGGTGTTGTTCTTTCTGGATTCCGTTAGAATGACAATCACAGAGAAACAGACAGGGCAACAACTCTTACAATTCCAACTATCGAATCCTGCAAGATACTGTTCTTAATTACAGTATAAAACTACTTGTTTTGCCAAAGCGGTCCACCAATACTAGTAAAGGACCAATACTTTTTTTTCTTAATATATATATATATTTTTGATTCAGATTTCTCAGGGGTGCTGCAGCAGCCCAGCACCCATACTTCCCGCAGCTATGGTTTCAGACGGTTCAAGCTGGTGTTCAAAACTGAAAGTAAAACACGCAAAAACTCAACTTAAGGGAAGCAAAGAAATAGTGCACATGGAACTGATATACCGCTTCTTGGACTTGCTTTCAATGAGAATCACAGATCTATAACTCACATTTCTATGTGAATTTGGCCTAGACATGAGTGAGGTCTGGTTCTCCCCACATCCTCCATTAGGGGGACAACAACCAAGGGAGTGTGTGGATAGTAGGCTATGTCAGGATTGGTGGTAAGGCACTAACATCTCCCGACATTAAATCAGAGCAGCCACTCTGTGGGAGATCCATAATTCATAGCTTTTAATAGAATAAATAAGTCTAATAATAAATGTGGGGATCCAGCGCTGCGTTGCCGTGGCTGCATGGCTGCCTTGAGGCTCCGAATCCTCTCATTACCAGGAAGATGCTGAGAACAAGAGAGGAGGATGAATAACAGGATGACTTTTCTCTCCAAATCATCTTTATCTTCTCTTCCCATTCCCAGGCCCTCAAGCAGAAAGCAGGCTGTGACGTAAGAGCAGAGCCCTCCTTTCCTGGAAAACGCTCAGGCAGACACCCTCATTAAGAGGTATTAGTGTGGGCCAGAAATGCTAGACCAGATTTATTGGTTAATTCCCCCAACCAGCCTGGACAGATCACTGGATATTGGGCAATTTGCTGGTGTTCTTTTGGCCGCTAATTTTGTTTGGTTGTGACGCAAGAGATATGTAATAGAGAAGCATTTCTCAGCCCACTCATGTCAGCCTCTTTTTATGCTCAAGAAAATATTTCATGTCACATTAAGATGTTTTAGCGATGTTGTCAATATCCTTGCGGTTACAAACAGATACGAGAAGGGCACTCTTGGGAACTTTTTACATGTCAACTCGCGTAACGTCCCTCGGGGAAAAGCGATAGTGGTGTTTTCATACCACAGAGATCAGCCTTGCTGTCTACTCCCATTTCACACTTAATTTCGACACAAAAACAACATATTGGATTTTATTCATTTCCGGTAAGGCAAACACTAGCTGTTGTGCCGAGTCATCATCCGCCCATAAATAATTCATTAAATCCCCAGCCCGTTCCTGCTTTCTGATCAATATTTCACCTTAATAGTGCCATGATCAGTCCTCTCATACCCTCCCTTGCAAACAACAGCCAATCAGAGTACTCGATCCCTTGCTGAAAAACGATCAATCTTAATATTCTATAGTACACTAACGGGCAGTGGACAGCGAGAGGCACACACTCAAAAAAGTAACTCTGCACCCAGTTCAAATGGGACAGTCCCCACGGTAATGTCTGCTTAGTCCGAGAACCAGGTGACTGATGTAGAAAAGAGAAACGTTGCTTCCTCTTCCCTATCAAAAATAATATATGAGAATTACCTTGTGCATTCCACTGACGATAAACAAATCTCATTCCAGTAAAAGTGCAGCAAAACAGCAATTGTGGTCAGGTGTATAAAGCAAATAGAAGAGTAGAAAATACAATACTGTTGAAGAGAAGACACGTTTGCATGTGCATGACTGTGGCTGGACGTGGGGGCTTATGATGGAACACTATTCAAGTCCATCCTCCACCTCCCTTGTTGCCGAGCCATGGAGGAGCTACTTTGCTTTACTGTGTGCTGCTGCTCTTCTCGTTGGTCTGTCTGTCTCCAGCCCTAATCTAATAAGTATCTGTGCTGCTTTACATGCTGTGTAATGAGGGACAAAACACAAGACACATCAGCCACGTTGCATCACCCTCGACCTAACCGCTGCCCCCGCATATTGACTCTGTACCGGCACCCCCTGTATATAGTCTCACTAATGTTATTTTACTGCTTTAACTACTTGTTACTTTTATTTCTTATTCTTATTTGTATTTGTTAAACTGCATTGTTGGTCTACCTACACCTGTTGTATTTGACACATGTGACTAATACAATTTGATTTGATCATGAGGAGACATGATGTCTTTCATATTCACCAAATGAAAAGGCAGATTCTTTACATGAAGGAGGGCTCAGTGTGCTCGGGGGAATCGCTTTATTCTGCTGCCCTATCAAAGTCTTCAGTCATGGGATAGCAGGTAATGTGTTCGTGGGTGAATTGTGGAGCCGAGTTTATCGTGTTTAAAATCTGCCAGGAATCATCAGTTCACCTATGAGGCTTATGAGCAAATTCATCAGAAAACTTGGTTACAATCACAAACAGTCTTATTTTCCTTCAAAACACCTGTATCTATAATTCATAATGTAATATTGTTTTAGTGTGAATAAAATACCCCCCCCCCCATCTCCTTCCTTCCCTGTCTCGACAAACAGATGCACTGCTCTGGCCTGGTTGAACTGAGGTTTGTGCTGGGTCTGTGCAGCCATCCATAAAGCTGCTTCCTGCATTCTCTCAGGGTTGGGGTAACAGCCACGCTGTAACAAGAAGCATTTATCACGGAAGAGGACCGCAACCCGTTGATGCAGAAGATATACACAAAACTATATCCATGTTTGCCTAATAATCTCAGCATGTTGAAACATTCATGACGTTGAGGCGGGAGCAGAGAGCAAAGTCGTGTAGGAGAGTCAACTTTCCAATATCCCACTCGCTCGCACCGCAGAACACAACACAAGCATTCAGGATACATCTCTATCTTAATCTGTTGTGATGCAACAGCCCCGGGAGTGACTTAAATGAAGACTTCTCACAGGTATATGCTGAACTGTTGCAAAGTTTCAGCGCTTATCTAACCACCTAAACTACTAAATGAAAACATAATGGTCGTCAAAATGGTGATGAACTAATAAAATAAGAAAAGTAATTAATGAAACACGTTTTCAGACTCTGCTCATGGAGGAAATGAGGGAGGGAACAGGGGATTGGGAGGGGGAGGGGGGTGTTCAAGGTTCCCATCAACCGTGTTGTTGAAAAAGCCATCACATTGTTTTTCTCATTACCATCATCTCGTTTATCCTAAGGCGATGAGAAGCTGTTGTAAAGTGGATGAGAAAATGAAAATGTTTTAGTTTGTCTCAAATTTAGCAGATTTAATTCTGCTCTTGTGCTTCCCGAGGTGAGCTTTTTCTCTCCTGGAGCCCCTGGATTTTGTTTTAAGAAGGAAAATACTTTTCAAGGTTAAAGAAGCTGTGCAGGAGCTTTCCCACACTTTACTCCTGTGTGTTTTTTCCTCTCTATCTATTCTGGGAGCCTGGGTGAAGATAAGTAGGTCAGATATCCACTGTTCTGCTGTCCTTCTCCTTCTCAACAACCTTGGCACAAGAGCTACTGTCATAAATAAAGACCAGGCTAAAGGGAAGTACTGGTAATAGTTGGTTGGGGTTTGTGCTTGGCTTTGTCCACACTCCTGGGGGGGGCTGGGGGTTGATGTGTGAAGATATGCTTTGTTTACACCCAGACATGCTCAAGGCCTCTGTCGGGAGCTAACCTCTCAGCTCCACAGCACCACATGTAGTATGGAGGATCCCCATTCTGGTAAACAACAGGCTCCTAACCAATTGTGTTTTTTGTTTTGTTTTTTTGCTCTGATCGTAACTTTTTTGTTTCTACCATCATTTTCTATGACCAAAAAAAACTTCTGGACATCAGAATAGAGATCACTAACCTCGATTTGGATGAGGATTTCAACTTCAATGAGTCAGAGGTGAAGAACATACTGCTCATCCCGGACCAGGCCCAAATCCCAGACACTCCAAAAAGGAAGAGGCGGTGTTATAGAGGCCGGCATGTGGGATACCTAACGAGACTATGTCGGTGAGTGGATAAACCGCCTCTACCCTCAGATCTATTGGCGAATGTGCAAACAATAGAGAATAAACTGGATGAGCTCAGTTCGAGACAGATCAATGTGATCTGAAGAACTGTAATATCCTGTTTTTCTGAGTTGTGGCTGAACAAGGACTAGTTTATTTACCACCACATACCGATGCTGGAACTGAGACTGCGCTCAACGAGCTGTATATGACCATAAGCAAACAAGAAAATGTTCACCCAGAGACGACATTCCTAGTGTCCGATGAATTTAATGCATGAAAACTGACATCCGTCTTACCTCATTTCCACCAGCATGTCACCTGGCAAAGGCAAAAAAAACTATACATCACCTTTACTCCACACACAGAGAGAGACACATACAAAGCTCTCCCTCGTCCTTCATTTGGCATATCTGACCATAGCTCTATCCTCACGATTCCTGCTTAAAAGTAAAAGTAAAAACTCAAAACAGGAAGTACCAGTGACGTGCTCAATACAGAAGAGGTCTGATGAAGCACATGCTAAGCTACAGGACTGTTGTTTCTCTAGCGCATACAGGAATATGTTCCGGGATTCATCCGATAGCATTGAGGAGTTTAGCACATAAGTCACTCGCTTCATTAGTAAGAGGTACATCGACGACGGTGTCCCCACAGTGACTGTACGTACATCCCAACCAGAAGCTATTTATTACAGCAACATCTGCACTGAGCTAAAGGCTAGAGCTGCCGCTTTCAAGTAGCGGGAGACTAATCCGGACACAAGAAATCCCGCTATGTCAGCCTACGAACCATCAAACAGGCAAAGCGTCAATACAGGACCAAGATCGCATCCCACTACACCGGCTCTGACGCTCGTCGGATGTGACAGGGCTTGAAAACTATCATGGATTACAAAGGGAAAACCAGCCGTGAGCTGCCCAGTGACGCAAGCCTACCAGACAAGCTAAATGCCTTCTATACTCACTTCGAGGCAAACAACACTGAATCCTGTGCCTTAGAACACCAAGGTAACCTGTCTAAATGACTTTTGCCCTATAGCACTCACATCTGTAGCCATAAAATGCTTTGAAAGACTCGTCATGGTTCACATCAACTCCATCATCCCAGACACCCTGGATCCACTTCAATTCGCATACCGCCCCAAAAGATCCATATATTTATATTTGTATTTATTAAGGATCCCCATTAGCATTATTCCTGGGGTGCAGCAACATTAAGGCAGTTATTTTCAATTTAAAATATTACATGACATTACATGACACTTTTCACAACACAATAAGTGTGTTCCCTCAGGCCACTACTCTACTACCACATCTCTACAATACACAATCCATATGTACGTGTGTGTAGAGTGCGTGTCTTATGTGTAAATGTGTGTGTCTCTTCACAGTCCCCGCTGTTCCATAACGTGTATTTTTATCAGCTTTTAAAAAATCTGATTCTACTTCTTGCATCAGTTACCTGATGTGAAATAGAGCTCCATGAAGCCATGGCTCTACTTAGGACTGTGCACCTCCCATAGTCTGTTCTTTACTTGAGGATTGTGAAGGGGCCTCTGGTGTAGAGGTCAACCGATCATGATTTTTCAACGCCGGTACCGATTACTGGAGGACAAAAAAAGCCAATACAGGTTAAATCAGAAGATTTTTAAAATGTATTTGTAATAATGACAATTACAACCGTATTGAATGAACACTTATTTGAACTTAATATAATACATAAATAAAAATCAATTTAGCCCCAAATAAATAATGAAACATGTTCAATTTGGTTTAAATAATTCAAAAACAAAGTGTCGGAGAAGAAAGTAAAAGTGCAATATGTGCCATGTAAAAAAGCTAACGTTTAAGTTCCATGCTCAGAACATGAGAACATATGAAAGCTGGTGGTTCCTTTTAACATGAACCTTCAATATTCCAAGGTAAGAGGTTTTAGGTTGTAGTTAATATAGTATTTATAGGACTATTTCTCTCTATACCATTTGTATTCCATATACCTTTGACTATTGGATGTTCTTATAGGCATTTTAGTATTGCCAGTGTAACAGTATAGCTTCCATCCCTCTCCTTGCCGCTACCTGGGCTCAAACCAAGAACACGTCGACAACAGCCACCCTCGAAGCAGCATTACCCATGAAGAGCAAGGGGAACAACCACTCCAAGTCTCAGAGCGAGTGACGTTTGAAACACTATTAGCGCGCACCCCGCTAACTAGCTAGCCATTTCACATCGGCCACAGCAGCCTAATCTCCGTAGTCGATAGGCTTGAAGTAATAAACAGCTCAATGCTTGAAGCATTGTGAAGAGCTGCTGGCAAATCGCACAAAAGTGCTGTTTGAATGAATGCTTACGAGCCTGCTGGTGTCTACCATCGCTCAGTCAGACTGCTCTATCAAATCATAGACTTAATTATAACATAATAACACACAGAAATACGAGCCTTTGGTCATTAATATGGTCGAATCCGGAAACTATAATTTTGAAAACAAAACGTTTATTATTATCGCATATACCCTGACTCTGCGTGCAATGAACACAAGAGAAGTGACACAATTTCACCTGGTTAATATTGCCCGCTAAACTGGATTTCTTTTAGCTAAATATGCAGGTTTAAAAATATATACTTCTGTGTATTGATTTTAAGAATGGCATTGATGTTAGGTACACGTTGGAGCAACGACAGTCGTTTTTTCTGCGAATGCGCACCGCATTGATGATATGCAACGCAGGACACACTAGATAAACTAGTAATATCATCAACCATGTGTAGTTAACTAGTGATTATGATTGATTGATTGTTTTTTATAAGATAAGTTTAATGCTAGCTAGCAACTCACCTTGGCTTCTTATGACATTCGCGTAACAGGTAGGCTCCTCGTGGAGTGCAATGAGAGGCAGGTGGTTAGAGTGTTGGACTAACGTTAGTCAAGGTAAAAATCTGTCATTCTGCCCTTGAACAAGGCAGTTAACCCACCGTTCCTAGGCCATCATTGAAAATAAGAACGCGTTCTTAACTGACTTGCCTAGTTAAATAAAGGTGTACATTTGTTTTTGTTTTATAAATAAAATTTGCCAAAATCGGAATAAAAAAATACCGATTTCCGATTGTTATGAAAACTTGAAATCGGCCCTAATTAAAATCGGCCATTCCGATTAATCGGTCGACCTCTACTCTGGTGGCATGTCTTGTGGGGTATGCATAGATGACGCAATCTGTATTGCACTCCACACTGCCCTTTCCTATCTGGACAAAAGGAACACCTATGTGAGAATGTTGTTTATTGACTTCAGCTCAGCACTCAACACCAAAATGCCCTCCAAGCTCATCACAAAGCTAAGGACCCTGGAATTAAATACCTCCCTCTGCAACTGGATCCTGCACTTCCAGGCGGGCCACCTCTAGGTGGTGAGGGTAAGCAACAACTGACCCTCAACACGCGGTCCCTCAGGGGTTCGTGCTTAGTCCCCTCCTGTACAACCTGTTCACCCACAACTGCATGGCTGCCCACTACTCCCAACACAATCATTAAATTTGCCGACACGACGGTGGCAGGCCTTATCACCGACGACAATGAAACATGCTACAGGGCGGAAGTTCAGAGACCTGGCAGTGTGGTGCCAGGACAACAAACTCTCCCGCAACGTCAGGAAAACAAAGGAGCTGATTGTGGACTACAGGAAACAGAGCGCATTCAAATCAATGAGGCTGTAGTTGAGCGGATCAAGAGCTTTAAGTACCTTGGTGTATACATCATCTAAGGACCTATCATGGTCCACATACACCAACAAAGTTGTCAAGCCGGCACGACAACGCCTCTTCCCCCTCAGGAAGCCGAAAAGATTTGACATGGGCCCTCAGATCCTCATAATTGAGAGCATCTTGGCTGGCTTCATCACCACTTGGTATGGCAACTGCTTGGCATTCGACTGCAAGGCGCTACAGAGGGTGTTGGGCACGCCCAGTACATCACTGGGGCCGAGCTCCCTGCCATCCAGGACCTCTATTCCAGGTTGTGTCAGAGGAAGAACCTAACAATTGTCAAAGACTCCAGTCACCCAAGTCATAGACTGTTCTCTCTACTACCGCACGGCAAGCAGTAGCGGAGCGTCAACTCTGGGACCAAAAGGCTCCTGAACAGCTTCTACCCCAAAGCCCTTAGACTTCTGAACAGTTACTTAAATGGCCACCCTGACTAATTACATTGACTCTCTTGCACTGCTTCTATGCACACTCACAGGACTCTACCCACAAACACAGACACACCTTCACACTCTTAACATACACTGCTGCTACTCTGTCTATTGTCTATCCTGATTGCCTAGTCATTTTTACCCCTACCTAAAGGTACATATTACCTCAATTAAAATCAGCAAAAAAAGAAAAGTCCTCTCACTGTCAACTGTGTTGATTTTCATCAAACTTAACATAAATAAACATAAATAAATATTTGTATGACCATAACAAGGCTCAACAACTGAGCAAGTTCCACAGACATGTGACTAACAGAAATGGAATGTGTCCCTGAAAAAGGGGGGGGGGGTCAAAATCAAAAGTGACAGTCAGTATCAGGTGTGGCCACCAGCTGCATTAAGTACTGCAGTGCATTTCACTCTTCATGGACTGCACCAGATTTGCCAGTTCTTGCTGTGGGATTTTACCCCACTCTTCCACCCAGGCACATGCAAGTTCCTGGACATTTCTGGGGGAATGGCCCTAGCCCTAGCCCTCACCCTCCAATCCAACAGGTCCCAGACGTGCTCAATGGGATTGAGATCCGGGCCCTTCGCGGGCCATGGCAGAATACTAACATTCCTGTCTTGCAGGAAATCACGCACAGAACGAGCAGTATGGCTGGTGGCATTGTCATATTGGAGGGTCATGTCAGGATGAGCCTGCAGGAAGGGTACCACATGAGAGAGAAGGATGTCTTCCCTGTAACGCACAACGTTGAGATTGCCTGCAATGACAACAAGCTCAGTCTGATGATGCTGTGACACACCGCCCCAGACCATGACGGACCCTCCACTTCCAAATCGGTCCTGCTCCAGAGTACAGGCCTCTGTGTAACGCTCATTCCTTCGAAGATAAGCGCGAATCCGACCATCACCCCTGGTGAGACAACCGCGACTCATCAGTGAAGAGCACTTTTTGCCAGTCCTGTCTGGTCCAGCGACTGTGGGTTTGTGCCCATAGGCGACGTTGTTGCCGGTGATGTCTGGTGAGGACCTGCCTGACAACAGGACTACAAGCCTCAGTCCAGCCTCTCTCAGCTTATTGGGGACAGTCTGAGCACCGATGGAGGGATTGTGCGTTCCTGGTGTAACTCGGGCAGTTGTTGTTTCCATCCTGTACCTGTCCCGCAGGTGTGATGTTGGGATGTACTGATCCTGTGCAGGTGTTGTTAAACATGGTCTGTCACTGCGAGGATGATCAGCTATCCATCCTGTCTCCCTGTAGTGCTGTCTTAAGCGTCTCACATTGCAATTTATTGCCCTGGCCACATCTGCAGTACTCATGCCTCCTTGCAGCATGCCTAAGTCATTCACGCAGATGAGCAGGGATCCTGGGCATCTTTCTTTTGGTGTTTTCAATGGTCAGTAGAAAGGCCTCTTTAGTGTCCTAATATTTTCATAACTGTGACCGTCTATAAGCTGTTAGTTTAGACCATTCCACAGGTGCATGGTCATTAATTGTTTATGGTTCATTGAACACGCATGGGAAACAGTGTTTAAACACTTTACAATGAAGATCTGTAAAGTTATTTGGATTTTTACGAATTATCTTTGAAGAATAGGGTCCCGAAAAAGGGACGTTTCTTTTTTGCTGAGTTTATCGCATACCCCTGGACATTGACTTGGTACCGGTACTCCTTGTATATAGCCTCGTTATTGTATTGTGTTAAAATGAGCTTTTTTGTGTGCACATTATTCTGACTTTTTTTATTCTGTTGGGAATGGGCTCCTAAGTATGCCTTTTAAAGTCAACACCTGTTGTAGTTGACATGTGACAAATACATTTGAATTGATGAATTAGATTTGAACATCAATATAAAACGAGACCCTCCTGGGCCCTCACAATGAAGGAGAGTATTTTATGGTATCCTTAATTTCCACTAAGGTGCTGCAGATGCTGCCCCTTTGTTTCAGACGTTCACCATGATGAGAACCAGGCAAGTTTTAATGAATCTTTGCGGAAGCGGAAAAGACAGGGGTGTTGGCAGGGGTGCAAGAGGCCGAAGGCCTCTAACATCTGGCTGTCAGGTTTGGTGGAGCTCTTTCTCGAAGGAAGGGGTGTCCCCCTGCCGCATACCACAAACTCCTGCGGTGGTGTCAGAGATGTGGGGTGACAACCGCACTAGTCTTCCCCCACCCACCCCTCAGAAACCCCCAGGACAACCAGCTGCCACGTGAAGGCAACACGTACACACACAGGCATAAAAACATACCGTACATACATACATACACACACATACAAATATGTTTTGTTTACACATATGCTACATGCATCGATACACAAGTGAACAAGCCAACGCTACAGAGGGATGTGGAATGATTATGTTCACTGACACAGCAGATTCTTGCTGTTTAGAATAGGTTCGAATAAGTGGGCAGTTCGAGAGAAAATAGTGCTACACTACAACCTAAACACAAGGGGTGTTCATTTCATTTCCACAAAACTTCATTAGGTTATTCGGAGTTAGGGGTTTGTTTAGCATAAGGTGCTAAGCTGGATTTCGGTCCTTAATCAAATCTACAGTAAATGATGCTGGGGGTTTTAAAAAGGTTTCTTCAATGATTAGACACAAATGGAATTTCAGCAGGGAGAATATACCATCGGTGCCAGTTCCCATGCCAGCCATCATCAGCCCGGTCTGACCATTCATCTGAGTCAAAGTTTAGCTCATTTTGTGTAGTATATATAGTAATGTTTTCAAGTCACACCTCCTAAATGTCATTTGTGCTTGGCATTTAAACAAACACTATTAAATATCCAACAGCCAAAACACTATTAAATATCCAACAGCCACACAATGCATCTGATGCCTTACTGAGCAACAAATGTGACATTAATATTAGAGTGCCAACTGCTCATTTACATGTGCCAGAGAGAGAATGTGTGATGAGCCAATAGCTTCAGACAATAGAGCACACTGCCATTAACGAAGCCTCGCTCACTATCCGTCTTTTTCCTCCCTCAACCTTCCTCGTGTACTACCTCTTTCGTTCTACCTCAAACAAAAACACACACAGCTCACTCCACAAAACCTCTACCTTTATCTGACATGCACACACTATTTGTGTCCAAAGCTCCTACTTCCTAAGGAGGCATTAGGAGGGGTGGCAAGTAGCCTAGTGGTTAGTGAAGCGATCCAGCAACCGGTTAGAGAGGCAAGCCAGCAAATCCTAGATGCCATTGCCTGTCGTTGTGCCCTTGAGTAAGACACTTAAACCCCAACAACAACAGCTCCCCGGGCTGCCACACCTGCATATGTATGGTCGTCTTTCAGAGGGGTTGGGTTAAAAGCGGAAGTCAAATTTCAGTTGGACCTTGTGTGCAATTGACCAATAAAGTGATCTTAAACTATGTACATACTCCCAGCCACTTTCTCTCACAACCCCTTCCATCTTTCTCCATCTTACAATATCCGTTCCAAGAAACACCATTTCACTCATGCTTTTCCATTCCCTTAAAGTCCTCATTCCCCCCCTCCGTTTTGTCTTTCTCTCTGTATGGATGTGCTGTTGAGGGTCTTGGTGAGGTCTCAGAGAGAGATGAAGTGTACGGTGAGAACATTAATGTGTCCAGACCACGCAGTTCATCATCTCAGGACGCCGTCTGGAGGTGGCGGTCAGGGCAAACGCTATCCCAGACTCGCCCAGTATACTCCCGACTCAAGGTCAACCAATACAGAAGAAGAGATGGGCCGCAGGATTGTGGAATAAGAGAGCAGCAGTGCGGGGTAGGGGAGCCAGAGTGGAGGTTGGAGGAAGGGGTCTCTCTCTCCCTCTCACACACACACACATCCAAACAAAAGGTGAGTGTGAATTAAGATGTATATGACGAGTTTCAATCCAAAATGGGATAGCTCCATTTTAAGAACTGTTGGTAAATTGACATGAATTAAAAACACATGATGTGAAAGAGATAGAGCTAATATTTGTTCATCTTACCATGACATGGGCTAGTGAAAAAACAGCCATGATTTTGTTTGAAATATATTGCAAAGTCATTTTATTTTAGAGACAAATAATGAGATTTTGTGGCAAAATGCTATATAATCACTCCAAAAAACAGAGCTCCAATAGAAAACGAATTGGGTTTTAGACAGTTACATGTAAGAAAAGTGTGATTCATAACTAAATAAATGTTAAAATAATCCATTTGTTTCAACTATATTGTGCAAATTATCACATAGCCGGTTTAATGTATGCAGAGGGTGAACAGTGTATATACAACATGTGTTTTCTTTTTGAACATTTAAGCAACTTTTGGAAAAATGTGTTTAACAGGTTTTAATAGGATGAACCAAGGAAAGCTTATTTTGTTTGATTATATACATGTTAGGGAAGGATTTAAGGAATAATAAGGACATTGAAGTAGCGTAGCCAGACATTTGTGGTGGGTGGGCATGCAGAAATTTGGGTGGGCCCAAAACATTTAATAATGGGTCAATTCCAGCAATTCTGCACATTTTGCCATGGGGCAAAGAGAAAATGTGCAGTATTAAACCTAATTTCATGCTATTCTATACATTTTTCCATGAGGCTGACAGAAAAATGTGCTGTTTTAAAACAAATTTCCTGCAATTCTACACATGTTGCCTTGGGGCTGAGAGGAAAATGTGCAGTTTTATAGCTAATCTCATGCTATTCTACACATTATGCCATGAGACTGAGATATATGTATTAACTTTTAAATCTAATAAATGCTCAAATATGTGTTGACTGTGATAAAGGCACTGGAATATGAGCTGTCTGAGCAGTGGCATGGTGCATATAGCCATAGATGCACAGTGTCATACAGTGCATTTGGAAAAGATCCCTAGACCTTTTCCATATTTTGTAACGTTACAGCATTATTCTAAAAAAAAATGAAGTTGTTTTTTCCCCTCATCAATCTACACACAACATCCCATAATGACAAAGCAAAAACAGTTTTTTATACTTCTTTGCGATTACAGCCTTGAGTCTTCTTGGGTATGACGCTACAAGCTTGGCACACCTGTATTTGGGGGGTTTCTCCCATTCTTCTCTGCAGATGCTCTCAAGCTCTGTCAGGTTGGATGGGGAGCGTCGCTACACAGCTATTTTGCATTTTGGATTCAAACCCTTCATGTGAACATCACACAAAGTTTACCCACCACCACCACCACCACACACACACACTTTCTTCCGACCTTGTAAAACAAGTTTATTGAAAGGACAAGCCTCCCATTGGACCACCAGTGAAACACATGACACCGTTCTGCTACGTTTAGTCCTCTGTGGTCTGTGTGGTAGTCATCTGTCTACAGACTTACAGGCTTACAGGGAAAACACAAACATTTGACAACATTCCTCAAAAAGATGAACCCAGTGAGATAGAAACAAGTGTGTCTTACAAGGAGAAGAATAAACATTACAGTAACTTGAAGGACAGCAGAATCCTGAGGAAATAAATCATCTTAACGAGAAAATGTTTTCTGCCGAGAAAAGATTACATACTGAGCAATGTGTCACAGAGGACCTGGCTGTGGGAGAAAAAATACAAGAGTGACTCTTCTGTTCCGTTGTGCTGTCCTGAGGCAGATTTAAATGCAGGAACTAAAACGGCTTTGTTCTCTCAACACAATGGCCAAAACTGTGAGTCTAACCGCATCCCTAAAGACTACTCTCTTGCGAATAATAGAACACGTTCAATAATTTGCGGTATGACTGCTGGGCGGAAAATGATCTGCTGCACTCGACTGCAGTTTCTTTATACTTCACAAGCTTCCAACGAGCACCTGCCCTGAGAAAAACCTCTGCAACATGAGGTCAGCACAAAAAAAAGGAAAATATTTCAGCATGGGTGGAAAGAGACATGGCTGAGTGAACACGTATAAAAAAAATATTGTAAAAGCAGAAGTATTGTACTGTACCTCTCTCAGTTTCACATGGTTCTAATTTTGGCTGGTACTGGTGTACCTGCATACCCATGTGTGCTGTGCTCACCATTGTAAAAAAATGTTACGTAACAACAGTATTGGGACCTCTTCTCTGAAACGCAAAGCTCCTTGTTCCTTCTCAACAGGAGCACTGTGTGGCCTTGCAGGATCTAAACAGGGAGCTGGTCAACCACTCTCTAAACTGACAGGAGCTTTTGTTTCTGTTAAACAGATCCTCCTACTGCTATGGTCCTTGGCAGTGCATGTTGGTGGTTGGATTAATGGCACTGGAGATGATGGCATCTGCCCACTCACTTAACTGCTTGAAGGGAGACACCAGGAACACAACACACTAATTGCACGTATCCACCAGGACAATGGAAAGGGGTTTGTAAATATTCTCGAGAATCCGTTGTTGTTAGACTCACTTGTCACTGAGACTACAATCCAAAAGACGGATTGTGAGCCTGCCAGAAAACAAACTGCTCACATAGCCTGAGTCAACAACATTCACACGGATGCATATGGGAGAAAAAAATAATAGCATGTTCCGAAACACAGATACATACAACTCATAACAAGTACACACAGCAAACACTGACTAAAGGTTTCCTCTTTCACATATACGTTTGAACAAAACTAGCAAAGTCAAGCTAAGAATGCAGTGTACAGAGGGTTTGGCTGGAGAGGCAGGGGGTGTCCACAGTCCAAGCAGTGCATTGTTGAACCAGCGCATTGTTGAACCAGCGCATTGTTGAACCAGTGCATTGTTGAGCCAGTGCATTGTTGAGCCAGTGCATTGTTGAGCCAGCGCATTGTTGAACCAGTGCATTGTTGAGCCAGCGCATTGTTGAACCAGTGCATTGTTGAACCAGTGCATTGTTGAACCAGTGCATTGTTGAGCCAGTGCATTGTTGAACCAGTGCATTGTTGAGCCAGTGCATTGTTGAACCAGTGCATTGTTGAACCAGTGCATTTTTGAACCAGTACATTGTTGAACCAGCGCATTGTTGAGCTCCACGAAGGTGGGGATGGGTGCGTTCTAAACTCTCTGTTCTCTGTCCAGATGTTTCTTGTTGTCTGGCTCAGCGCAGAGAAGCAGAGGGGGAGGGGATTACACAACTCTCCCTCAGTACTGAGCAGGAAGTGGGATGCAAAGGACCTCTTTTGCAAAGGAAAACACTGAGAAATGACTGAGGAAAACACCATACGAATGCACCACAAAGGGACTGTGATCAGAATATGACAGACAAGACGAAGCTGAAAACCGAAACAGACTTGGCTAAGGGCTACAACTTTGAAATTAAAAGCATAGAAATATCAGGATATTTACAGGTTAAATGAGTTCATATCTATGATTACAAATTCCCACAGCTCAGTAGACATTAAAATAGTTGCATCATGCAAGTAATGCACTGTGGCTAAATGTCAGTCAAAGTCAATCTGTGTTGTAACGTGAAAAGACTGCTTATAGTCATAGGGAATCTCGGCAAATTGAGTCAAACTTTCTTGTCCCAAGAGGCCACCATGGTGTCTGTAAATCTAAGTTGTGGAACGGGGCTGGTGTAGTTAAGGTAAATCTTTTTTTCTGCTAATGGAGGGAAAGTACATGTGGAGGGCCAGATGATCGCTGAAGGTCAAACGGAGGGACATGCTCGATTTCACCGGATAAAGCCACTAAAACGTCCTCTCAATCAGCCTCCCTCCACCTCTCTTTTCTCCCTCATGGTTCTTCTGCCTTTGTTTTCCCAGACAGGCACTTCCAGCATTAATTCTAAATTGTTTAGTTCTCCTCCCTTCACACTCCATCGCTTTCATTATGCTAACGCCAAACTGGTGGCAGATTTATCTTTTTCTTCACCTTTTTAAATGGGAAATGGGATTGCACAAGCTTTACCTGCTGTTACATTGCCCGGGCCCACTCCTGAGAAATTGGTTTTACAGATATCATCAATCAAGGATGGACAGAACAACCTGTCTTTGTAACAGAAAACAAGGCTTTAGTCAATAGGCCTACTCTCTGAGACAAGGGATTCCTTCCTTTTCTCACTGATCGGTTATGAGTGCACACAGAGCGAGGCTACTTGATGAATGGTGAACAAACAGCAACTAAACCACAACGAAAGTGATATTGCTATCCAAGGCAATGGGCAATCATCTCAACAGATTACATCATCCATAACAGAGGATTGGAATGACCCACTGGAGATTTGACCTTTACAGAACTCGGACTAACTTCCTCATCCACACTTTGGTAAATTGACAAAGTCCTGACAAATAACAGCTACGCTTCACTTATCATTGAAAAGGTATATTAGCTATATCAAATGACTTCTCAGCTATCTGAAAACAGTCAAATGAGCTGATCTCTTCACTAACCTTGCACAACTTTATTCAAAGTGCCTCCAGCAGTAGGCTTCCTGTAACCTCCAGTGGATTGGCAGGGCCAGTGTTCGCTCTGCACCCTCCAGGATGATGCTTTGCATCTGCCTGTTCTGACTCGAAACACGGCCTTTGGGGGATTTGCCTAGGTGTCAGAAATATGACGGATACGCATGTGGAATGGACAGAGGAAATCAGAAGCCATTTCCATAATCAACATTAACACTATAGTGAGGGGCAACTGACAAAGGCAGAGCTCCAGAATTCAGTGGGAAGACGGCCTACTCTACAGTCTGGCTCTTTAGTATGAAATTAAGTCATAGATAAAGACAGTAAGAGTTATTACACAGGTATAAAATATAAGACAGACATTCACTGAATGGAATTTCGTGTTTTGATATAATGTACTATAATAGTAGGCTAGTAAAATATTGACTCGTTTTGCCACACACTTGGATCATATTGAAATAGTAATGGTTTATTTTGAGACCATTTCAAGAAGGATAACCACAAAACCATTGGTGGGATGGCGGCACACAAATAGACTAAATATGGGGGAGAGAAAATGATCCCTTCCTTCTGCTCTAGTGCTGTCCTCAACATGCTGTTCCGCTTTGTTTGGATGATTAACAAGAGAGTCAGCCGTGTAGCAGATCAATACCCAATGGCTTTTTACGGGATTGTGTCTAATGTGGTAAAGCTACCTCTGTGCCCATCCTATTGTACAGCCAATTATGTGATGTGATCAATAGTCAGCCAAGAGATTAGAGGTCGACCGATTAATTGGAATGGCCGATTAATTAGGGCCGATTTCAAGTTTTCATAACAATATATTGAGCGAGGTATTTTTGGACACCGATTTGGCCAATTTTTTTTGGGGGGGGGGCGATTTTTTTTTTACACCATTATTTAACTAGGCAAGTCAGTTAAGAACAAATTCTTATTTTCAATGACGGCCTAGGAACGGTGGGTTAACTGCCTTGTTCAGGGGCAGAAAGACAGATTTTTACCTTGTCAGCTCCGGGATTCAATTTTGCAACCTTACAGTTAACTAGTCCAACGCACTAACCACCTGCCTCTCATTGCACTCCACGAGGAGCCTGCCTGTTACGTGAATGCAGTAAGAAGCCAAGGTAAGTTGCTAGCTAGCATTAAACTTATCTTATAAAAAACAATCAATCAATCATAATCACTAGTTAACTACACATGGTTGATGATATCACTAGTTTATCTAGCGTGTCCTGCGTTGCATATAATCGATGCAACGCTGGGGGATGATTTAACAATAGCGCATTTGCAAAAAAATCAAAACACAGAAGTATATATATTTTTAAACCTGCATATTTAGCTAAAAGAAATCAAGGTTAGCAGGCAATATTAACCAGGCGAAATTGTGTCACTTCTCTTGCGTTCATTACACGCAGAGTCAGGGTATATGCAACAGTTTGGGCCGCCTGGCTCATTGCGAACTAATTTGACAGAATTTTTATGTAATTATGACAAAACATTGAAGGTTATGCAATGTAACAGGAATATTTAGACTTAGGGAGCAGCAGCTCTTCGCTGTGCTTCAAGCATTGAGCTGTTAATGAATTCAAGCCTATCAACTCCCAAGATTAGGCTGGTGTGACCGATGTGAAATGGCTAGCTAGTTAGCGGAGTTCGCGCTAATAGCGTTTCAAACCTCACTCGCTGAGACTTGGAGTAGTTGTTCCCCTTGCTCTGCATGGGTAAAGCTGCTTCGAGGGTGGCTGTTGTCGATGTGTTCCTGGTTCGAGCCCAGGTATGGGCGAGGAGAGGGACAGAAGCTATACTGTTACACTGGCAATACTAAATGTTAAAAGAAACCACCAACTTTCATATGTTCTCATGTTCTGAGCAAGGAACTTAAACGTTAGCTTTTTTTACATGGCACATATTGCACTTTTACTTTCTTCTCCAACACTTTGTTTTTGCATTATTTAAACCAAATTGAACATATTTCATTATTTATTTGAGGCTAAATAGATTTTTATTGATGTATTATATTAAGTTCTAATAAGTGTTCATTCAGTATTGTTGTAATTGTCATTATTACAAATAAATTAAAACAAACGGCAGATCAATTTTGCAACCTTACAGTTAACTAGTCCAACGCACTAACCACCTGCCTCTCATTGCACTCCACGAGGAGCCTGCCTGTTACGTGAATGCAGTAAGAAGCCAAGGTATCGGCTTTTTTTGGTGCTCCAATAATCGGTATCGACGTTGAAAAATCATAATCGGTCAACCTCTACAAGAGATATTTCCGCTTTTGTAGCATGTTATGGTACGGGTGAGAAATCCATGGGCCCTGCAACACGGAGACACGTCTATAGAGTCTACAGTAAGTCACCACTAGGCAGTGCATCATGGGAGTGAATCATATACTTTTCCTTGGGCATGAAGATAGAGAAAATATGAAGCGGCTTATCTCTCCCCCAGAGAGGAGGAGGAGGTGCTTAGAAAGAGATAGGGAACTTCTGTTCCTCTCCCTGCAGCACTATCCAGATCCTTATCAGACTCCTCCACCACCGAATGATGCAGCCAGAATCAATCTACTGCCACAAACAAACATGGCTCCAGCAGGCAACAATACTGGATCAACAACAGCTCAACACTGAGTGAGTAATATCTGTCAATGTTGACAACAATGAATCCTGTCAGTCAGTCCAAGACACATAATCCGAAAAAGTGTCATGAAAGAAGAGAGAGAACTTTTAGGCGAGGGTACTCTGAGCCATCTGTTTTGTCCCGCCACACAGACGGCTCTGTACCCTTCTCTCCCTCTCTCCAGCAATCCATCCACCCATCTCTCTCTCTCTCTCCCTCCCTCCCTTCTCTGTTGCCCAACAGAGCATGCTTAAAAAACAGTCAGGCTTCATTCCCCAGCACGTCCATGCTAATCACCCACAACAAGCACTCTGCAGATGGATCCCTTTAGAAACCATATGCTCGCCATAAGCATGTGTATGTCTCCCTCAGCTCTCTCTCGCTCTCTTTCTGGTATAGCGTTTAGTAGGATGTCATGTCACCAGTGATACGGGTCGGATGGTCCTCTGCAGCGTCACAGTGAATAATTTCTCTCCATGTTCAGTTTTGTTGGAGCCTTGGACTTGTTCTGGGTGTTTGTTTGTTTTTTACTGACAAAACTGAGAAAAGCTCTGCTTTGTGAATGACACTTTCTTATTCCAAGAAGCAGAAACAAAGCATGGATCCTTAACATGAATCGACGTCTCCATGTGGAGATGGTTGACAATATGGAGAAAAGCTTTATCTGGAGAATGACGTGCTCTGTATTCAAGTAACAGAAACACAGTATGGAGACTTGACATGACGTCACCTGCTTTTTTTCCTCCCTCCTTGTCACTTTGACAGCCTTGCTCTGTTCCGTGGAGTTCCCCACACTTCCAGTGAGCTCATGTTTTCAGACAACCACCACAGCAGTCCCTCAGGAATGTGCAGAGAAGAATGAGGGAACGGATTAATGTTCCAGCGCCAGCAGCCTCAATGCAGGACTTTAACATTGTGCACAACTGTGACTGAAGACCATAGATGCCTGGTCTGGCCTGTAGCGAATTAACACTTTCCATCAGCTGAGTTGTTTGTCCTGACTCGTGCATTGACTGAAAAGAACAAGTCATAACCTCTGAAAAAAGCCTACCCCTATTTCCTCCTTTTCAATCCCATTAACTTTCGCTGGTGGAGTCACAGCTGTGCGACCCAGGAAGTGTTCATAACGAGGTCCATTAGTGGTATTACCTGCATCCGGCTGCCGAGGGGTCATGGGGGCAACAGTGGACCAAACGCACAGATTAAATTACCCCAGAGGGAAGGAGGTTTAGCCACCATCCCCCACACAGGAGTGGTCCCAAGGGAAGCAGACATTAGGGCTGCTGGGAGGTTGGAATTGGTAGGTGGGCTAGAATTACCCATGTTATGTTCCAGTTCACATCCTTACCTTTGATCCCAGCCATCTCAACAATTCCCAAGCAGGGATTTCAAAGACTGCAGGGACAAAGCTTTGGAGGTAACATCATTTTGTGTACATTTATGTTTGTATACAGGGAAATCATGAGGAAAGACTACAATGAGTGGTTGACAGCGCTACCTAGAGAAGATATCTAAATATCCCATATCCACCATGCAAAGTCTAGTTTAAACAGTGGTAGATACACAAAAGAGGAATGTATCTAATATAATGACCAAAGACCAGACAAATAATGGTGGATAGCGATGTTTACACCATCCTCCACTGCTGTTGTATTTAAACTGGGAGAAATAAACTCAATTTATGTGAGGGGAAGTGGTAGCCTTAGTGTGTTCTCTAAAGCCCTGCGGAGTATGGAGAGACACCCCCGCTGCTCTGAGAGGAAAGCAGAGACACATCCCCAGGGCTATGCCCGTGGCAATGTAGTCTAAAACAGGTACAACACACATTCGCCTGAGTCATCACAAAGGCATTCGAAGCTGCCTCAATACCAGTTGAAAAAGGAAAAAGAAAACATTGGCCCGACAATACACAGAAGGCTTCAGAAAGCTCTCTCTTCAGACAGAGCCTACAGCGAGGTATTCAGGATACACAAAGCTTTGCCATGATCTCAGCACCACCAAACACACTATGCTCAGAAGGTATTTTACATGGCAGCCTGGAGTGTGTGATTAAAAGATTTTAGAATAGGCCTACTGTAGCTTAAAACAACAAATATACTAAAAGGGCAGCCTCATCTGTTGTGATTCAAACCAAGGTCAGTGAAACACACGAATTGATATTCCTTGACTTGGTATGAATCAATAGAGCGTAGGAATCAAAGTGGTATGAATCAATAGAGCACAAAGCGGGTAGAAGTGTATGCATTGAATGGGTAAATCACAAATACAGAATGTATAACCACTGGACAAGGGTAAATAAAGAGAGTGTTTCGTGTGTGTTACAAGACAAGCCTGATAATGAGAGTAGTATGGCTGTGGGTTTAGCAAACAGTTTAAACAGACAATGACAAACTCGTTGCATTATTCAGTTGGTACCATTGGTACAAATGTTCAACTTCCACAAGTGTAACAGATTTCCATAGGGCATAATAGGAGGCTCACACACTACCACCCCTGTCATCACTTTGCCTCTACATTTTCATCACCATAACAGAAAATAGGTTCACTTATTTATTTTGATGATTTCTAACAGTCATGTTCAGAGACAGACTCAGGTACCACTTGGAGTGGTTGAGTAATCAATCTTTCGTCAAGAGCCCAAAAATATAATGGCCTCCCTTCACCTCCCCTTCATTTGGCAGTGAGGCAGTGAATTAGTGTGTCCTTTACATTAGAGCACACAGCACACACACTGACCTTTTCCATGTCATAAATCACAACCCCCTGTCCTGATGCCAGGATTTTGTTGAACCTAATTTGTCACAGAGGAGCCCCCCTCCCACCCACTCTCACTGCAGCCTCACACTTGGGCTGTGGCATGGGATTGGTGGGAGGATCAAAGTGTGTCATGCAGCCCTTGTAATCATGAAACCCACTAGCTATAGAAGCACATGGTTGACTAGGCTATAACACACAAACACACACACACACACACACACAGAGTCAAAGAGGTCCAACATAGTGTGCCAAACATGTCAATAAGAGTATCATTTCCATCCATCATAAACCGTTTTTTATGGCACTTTTGAGGTGTCTTGACACCACAATGAGGTAAGACATGTGCCGCATGCAACAATAAACGTTGTAAACAAGCCAAAGGTGTGAGAATGGCAAACACTTTTCAAACAAAATGGAGTTGGATGGGAAGAAAGCCATTCAACCCCACCTCCTTCAGTGAATGAATATCAACAGATAGGAACCCATCATCCATTTACTGTGGCCATTTTACTGACCTCTCACCATAACCGAATGACAGTTGTTCAGTAGTCTTTTTTTAGGACAAGATGAATCACAGTTAAAATACATCTATGCCACAACCCAGTTTCTGTCCGCTGAGCCATTTATGTAAACCTCAGAAGGCTGTGGTTTAAGCACGCCCTCATTTTGGAATGGGGGACCAGGATGAACTGTGATGACAATATGGGGTGACACCAGCTCTGAGGATGTGAGGCACACCACACACAGACACATTATCACATGGAAGTGAGGGGGGCCCGTGTTATGAAAAAGTTGCTTAATATGCTGAGGTTAGTACTCAACTAAGCAGCAAGCCACATTCCAAAACTGACTTGAGCTTTCTGCCCACTCAACTGTGTTGACACAAAGCCATATGCCCTAACCACTGGGCAAAAACGGGTTGAAACAATGTGGTTTCCATGTCATTTCAACCAAACAATTGAATTCAACATGGTTGGGAACAACCAAATTAAGTCATTAAGTCAATTACACATCATGCAATGCAATATTATGGCCCCTGTGGGTTGTGGAGGACATCTGGAACTATAAGTAGTGCTCAACAGTGACACCCATTGATTGCAAGAAAGTACACATTTGGGCAACACTGTATAACACTTCCTCCTGTACAGTTGTGCTGTAGACTGTGGACAACTGTATAGCACTTCCTCCTGTACAGTTGTGCTGTAGACTGTGGAAAACTGTACAACACTTCCTCCTGTACAGTTGTGCTGTAGACTGTGGAAAACTGTATAACACTTCCTCCTGTACAGTTGTGCTGTAGACTGTGGAAAACTGTACAACACTTCCTCCTGTACAGTTGTGCTGTGGACTGTGGAAAACTGTACAACACTTCCTCCTGTACAGTTGTGCTGTAGACTGTGGAAAACTGTATAACACTTCCTCCTGTACAGTTGTGCTGTAGACTGTGGAAAACTGTACAACACTTCCTCCTGTACAGTTGTGCTGTAGACTGTGGAAAACTGTACAACACTTCCTCCTGTACAGTTGTGCTGTGGACTGTGGAAATGTTGCATGACTATTGAATGTGAACACTGAGCAAATTGCACTCTGAATAACTATGTATGCATGCAAAGACTGTTTCAAAACCAGTTGCATGGAAGGCAGGTTAACCATTTACCAATAATGACAGTGATATGCCAGTGACATAGGCCTTAGTGCTGTGTATAGAGCTAATTGATCCCTGGGACACTGACCCATGCAGTTGTATAATACTATGTTACACGTTTTCATGAGGCTAAGAGAAATATTGCAGTTTTAAAGCTAATTTCCTGCTATTCTACACTTTTTTTTGCCATAGAACCGATTTTTTTTTACTGTTTTGTAGCTCATCTTATGCTTTTGTTCACATTTTGTCATGAGGCTGAACAAAAACGTTGCAGTTTTAAAGCTAATTTCCTGCTATTCTACACACTTTGCTATCATATGCTATCTGGGAGGGCAACCTCCATGGAGGCCATGGGGCACGTGCCCTGCGTGCCCGTTCGGTAAACCGCGCGACCTTGACATACCTGGGACATCTGGGGTCTGAAGTTGATCTCCTTTAGGTCCACAGACCCCGGTGACAGGTTGTGCAACATCTGGCACAAGAGCACTCCGTCTCGTAGCGCCTGTGCCAAGTCGAACACAGCTGCAGAAGGCCACACGACCCGGTGGTTTGGGGGCAAAACCTTGCAGTCTATCAACCACCGCCCGCATTGCCTCCACTCCTCCATGTCAGCTTGAGGGGAGAGTTCCACAACCAAATTCGACAGCCGCCTCAGTGTGCAAAATTCAGCTGCTTCCAGCGCGCAATGGGAGCAATACTTCCACCAGTGTTGAAATCCAAATCTTAATGAAAATGTTATTAGTTGTATTTTTTCTCCACGTAATAGTGAAACTGATAACTTTATAAATACGGTAAAATAATGTTCCACTTTAGTTTTCCGATTAAGTTTCTATTATTTGCTCCAGCTCACAATTAGTCCAGCTCTGTTCAAATAGACTATGTTCAGTGCAGAATAGTCAGAATATATCCAGCTCAGTCTTTTGGATAAGTGACGTGAGTTTCTGACCAAAAACATGTATAAATTGACGACAAAAATTGAAAAAAGTTTATGTAATGCGTAAATTCCCTTCTAAACAGACAGACCAATGTGAACTACCGGGAACACACATTTCCTTTTCTTCATTCTCAAAGTTGGTTTTGCATATCCAAACGGTGTTGAACAGTATAATAATAATATGTGCTCCAATCTCTTCTTTTCTTGTGTATTAAAGCCAACCAAATTTCACTTTTGAACCTATTGTGCAAGCATGCTGTCCAAAACCGATGTCTCCGGAAAAAAATACTTTGAACAGCTATGGGAATCTTTTCAGTTCTGACACTGCTTACAGAGCGACATTCCGTTGTTTTGCGTAGCAACCCAGAGTTTCTAGTTGTTCAGAGCTTCTCTATACACTGTCCTATGCTGCTCTGATATATAACAATTGCATATCAATGTAAAACACGATGGTAAATCAAATGTCCCTTCTTACGACGCCCCACTCAACATCCAGCCTATCCACAATGCACTCGAAAACAGATTTCACTAACTCCAACAGAAACATGTATAGGAAAAAAATCACGTCGTTCTCGTCATTCTTAGAATGCCAAACACCCACAAAGAAACCTTTAGAAATGATCCAATAAATCGTTTCTATGTTGTTTCTTGTTTCTTCCTTGTCTTCTCCCTCCTCTTTTTCGTACGGATTGTGATGTTTTGCCAGCCTGGTCTCACAGACTTCAAGTAACATAGTAAACGTAAATCTGGTACACTCAAATTAGTGGGATATGTTACATTTGTAGGGTGCTTGGTCGGGTGGATGGGTGGGCATATACTACAAACATCTGGCAACCCAACCTGGTCTCAAAGCATTTCAAATGATTCTGTATGTAAATTCGAGACTACATTCAGCAAGATATGTTACGAATTACAATTGTATGATATGTCACAAAATTGCTAAACCTACAATATGTTACAAATTTGCTAAATGTATGATATGTTACAAGTTCCAATTTGTTGTTAGCTCGGTGGCAAGGGGTCAGGGTTAAGTTTAGGGTTAAGTTTAAGTTTAGGAGTTGGGTTAAGGGGTTAATGTAAGGATTAGGGGCAGTAGCGGTTTGTGGGCAAACTCATGGGGATACCAAGCCAGAAAAAAGTAAAAACATGTGTGTTGTGATAAATGTGTTGTTTGCTCTCTAACCTGTTAGTTCATATGACTTGTGACCATGATATAGGCCTAAGGCCGAGACAATAAGAAGACACAGCGGCAGAATACATTTAACCACACCTTTGTTTCATCACAAAAGCAGAGTGCAACCTGTGTCCAGTGAAGGCCACAAAGCATATTTTATGTAACAAACACTTACATGGCCTACAGCATGTTCAAGAAAGTTAATGTTTCCGACATTTTTAGACTGCTAAACAACTATTGATTTAGAACCACAGAGATTTACTGAAAGTCGCAAAGTTAAACAGGAGCTACCACCACTAGTCCAGCACCACTAGTCCAGCACCACTAGTCCAGCACCATTTTAACATCATCAAATCCCCTATGCTTAGTCTAAACAGTGACAACTAAAAGATACCAAAAACAATTTAGTCCAATCAACGTAAGCTGAATATGATGTGGCTGTCAATGGTTCTGATTTGTGTATGTGTGTGCATATTTGTGAAAGTAGAAAAAACACGTAGACTCAACCTACTTGTGCTCCCGAGTGGCGCAGTGGTCAAAGGATCTCAGTGCTAGAGGTGTCACTACAGATCCTGGTTCAATTCCACACTGTATCCCAACTGGCTGTGATCAGGAGTCCCATTGGGTGGTGCACAATTGGTCCAGTGTCCAATAGGGTTTGGCCAGGTAAAGCTGTAATTGTAAATAAGAATTTGTTCATAACTGACTTGCCTGGTTAAATAAATACAACTTGTTGAGAAATGCCATCCTCCTCTTCCATGTTGATGAAATGGTCCATGACTTTCATACAGCACACTTCTATTTTTTGTTGTCCTAGGCTACCTGGCTAAAATGTTGAATTCAAACAGTCCAGTTATGCCCTCAGTGAGGCAATCAAACAGGCAAAACATCAGTACAGAGGCAAAGTGGAGACATAATTCAATGGCTCAGACACGAGACCTATGTGGCAGGGACTCCAGACAATCACGGATTACAAATGGAAAACCACCCACGCCTTGCAACACCATCATCTTGCTCCCAGATAAGAGATACATCTTCTTTGCCCGATTTGAGCAAGACATTTAAGCGTGTTAACCCTCGCAAGGCTGCTAGATGGCATCCCTAGCCGTGTCCTCAGAGCATGCGCAGACCAGCTGGTTGGAGTGTTTAAGGACATATTTAATCTCTCCTTATCCCAGTCTGCCATCCCCACTTGCTGCAAGATGACCACCATTGTTCCTGTACCAAAGAAAGCCAAGGTATCTGAACTAAATGACTATCGCCCCGTAGCACTCACTTCTGTCATAATGAAGTGCTTTGAGAGGCTAGTTAAGGATCATATCACCTCCACCTTACCCGACACCCCAGACACACTGCAATTTGCATACCACCCCAATAGATCAATGGATGATGCAATAGCCATTGCACTGCACACAGCCTTATACCATCTGGACAAAAGGAATACCTATGTAAAAATGCTCTTCATTGACTACAGCTCAGCCTTCAACACCATAGTACCCTCCAAGCTCATCACTAAGCTTGGGGCCCTGGGACTGAATCCCGCTCTGTGCAACAGGGTCCAGGACTTCCTGATGGCCAGCCCCCAGGTGGTGAAGGTAGGCAACAACATCTCCAACATCCTCAACATAGGGCTCTCACAAGGGTAGGTGCTCAGCCCCCTCCTCTACTCCCTGTTTACCCATGAATACGTGGCCACGCACGCCTCCAACTCAATCATCAAGTTTGCATACGACGCAACAGTTGCAGGCATGATTACCAACAACGATGAAACGATGAGCCTACAGGGAGGAGGTCAGGGCCCTGGCGGAGTGGTGCTAGGAAAATAACCTCTCCCTCAACATCAACAAAACGAAGGAGCTGATCGTGGACTTCAGGAGACAGTAGAGGGAGCATCCCCATCGCCGGGGCCGCAGTGGAGAAGGTGAAATGCTTCAAGCTCCTTGACGTACACATCACTGACAATCTGAGATGGTCCACCAACACAGACAGTGTAGTGAAGAAGCGCAACAGTGCCTTCTTTTGCCTAGGCCCCTAAGACCCTCACCGCCTAGCATGGCAACTGCACCGTCTGCAACCGCAGGGCTCCCCAAAGGTTGATGCGGTCTTCCCAACACATCAGCCGGGGCGCACTGCCTGTTCTCTAGGACATCTACAGCACTCGCTGTCACAGGAAGGCCAAGAAGAACATTGAGGACCCCAGCCACCCGAGCCACTGCCTGTTCACCAGCTATCATACAGAAGGTCAGTACAAGTGTATCAATGCTGTGTGACTGAAAAACAGATTCTATCTCAAGGCCATGAGACTGTTAAATAGCCATCACTAGCCAGCCTCCACCCTGCACTCTGCCCTGAACATAGTCACTGTCACTTGCCAGCTATCGTCCGGTTACTGAACCCTGCACCTTAATGGCTTCTGCCCAATGTTGATAGACATTGAACACTGGTCACTTTAATAATGGAACACTGGTCACTTTAATAATGTTTACATCCTGTTTTACCATTTAATATGTACAGTGTATTCAGAAAGTATTCAGACCCTTTCACTTTTTCCCCATTTTACTACATTAAAGCCTTAATCATAATTTTTTTCCCTTATCAGTCTACACACAATACCCCATAATGACAAAGCAAAAATAGGTTTTAAGAAATGTTAGAAAATGAATTAAAAATAAGAAACTGAAATAGCTTATTTACATAAGAATTCAAACCCTTTGCTGTGGGACTTGAAATTGAGCTCAGGTGCATCCTGCTTCCATTGATCATCCGTGAGATGTTCTTCAACTTGATTGAAGTCCACCTGTGGTAAATTCTATTGATTGGACATGATTTGGAAAGGCGCACAGCTGTCTATATAAAGTCCCACAGTTGACAGTGCATGTCAGAGCAAAAACCAGGCCATGAGGTTGAAGGAATTGGCCGTAGAGCTCAGAGACAGGATTGTGACGAGGCACAGATCTGGGGAAGGGTATCAAAACATTTCTGCAGCATTGAAGGTCCCCAAGAACACAGTGGCCTCCAGCATTCTTAAATGGAAGAAGTAAGGACTCTTCCTAGAGCTGGGCGCCTGGCCAAACTGAGCAATCAGGGGACAAGGGCCTTGATCAGGGAGGTGACTAAGAAGCTCCCAGAGTTCCTCTGTGGAGATGGGAGAACTTTCCAGAAGGACACCCATCTCTGCAGCACTCCACCAATCAGGCCTTTATGGTAGGTTGAATGGCCAACTGAAGCCACTGCTCAGTAAAAGGCAAACGACAGCCCGCTTGCCAAAAGGCACCTAAAGGACTCTGACCATGAGAAACGAGAATGTCTGGTCTGATGAAACCAAGATTGAACTCTTTGGCCTGAATGCCAAATCAAATCAAATTGTATTTGTCACATGCGCCGAATACAACAGCTGTAGACCTTACTGTGAAATGCTTACTTTACAAGCCCTTAACCAACAACGCGGTTCAAGAAATAGAGTTAAGAAAATATTTACCAAATGAACTAAAGTAAAAAATAAAATAAAGTAACAATAAAATATCAATAACGAGGCTCCACAGAGGGGGTACCGGTACCGAGTCAATGTGCGGGGTTACAGGTTAGTCGAGGTAATTTGTACTGTACATGTAGGTAGGGATAAAGTGACTTTGAAATAAACAGCGATTAGCAAAAAAACAATGGGGGGGTCAATGTAAATAGTCCGGGTGGCCATTTGATTAATCATTCAGCAGTCTTATGGCTTAGGGGTAGAAGCTGTTAAGGAGCCTTTTGGACCTAGATTTGGCACTCCGGTACCACTTGCTGTGTGGTAGCAGAGAAGACTGTCTATGATTTGGATGACTGTAGTCTTTGACAATTTTTGGGTTGGTGATGTGGACACCAAGGAGCTTGAAACTCTCGACCGCTCCACTGCAGCCCCTTCGATGTTAATGGGGGCCTGTTCGGCACTCCTTTTCCTATAGTCCACAATCAGCTCCTTTGTCTTGCTCACGTTGAGGGAGAGGCTGTTGTCCTGGCACCACACTGCCAGGTCTCTGACCTCCTCAGCTATATGCTGTCTCATCGTGGTCGGTGATCAGGCCGACCCCTGAGGGATCCCAGTGTTGAGGATCAATGTGGCAGATGTGTTGTTAATAAACCTCACCACCTGGGGGCGGCCCATCAGGAAGTCCCGGATCCAGTTGCAGAGGTAGGTGTTTAGTCCCATGAACCTTAGCTTCGTGATGAGCATCGTGGGCACTATGGTGTTGAATGCTGAGCTGTAGTCAATGAACAGCATTCTCACATAGGTGCTCCTTTTGTCCATGTTGGAAATTGCATTGTGGAGTACGATAGAGATTGTGTCACCTGTGAATCTGTTGGGGCGGTATGCAAATTAGAGAGGGTCTAGGGTTTCCGGGATGAAGCAAGTTAAGACATGCCAGATTATTTGAAGTACAGTAAAACGTTCAGGTTTCACACAATTTATACTTCCTCAAGCTCACATTGCAAAGCTATAGGCAGGTTTGTTTTTGCATCCGAATGGCGAATGAGAGGCGCACTTTATGAGTTGAGATTGAGAAATAAAAATAGCTCCTTTTTAATCGTGGCCACCAAAGTTTTCAACACATGATTGCATTTAGAATTGTTATTTTTTGCTCGATGAATGGGCTTACAAAACCAGGTTTCACTCCAGTAGCCTACAGGCTTTTTGAGGAGCTACTCTTGCGCTGTCTGGCAGGAATAGGCTATTCCACTCGTCAAACTAGGCTCTGTATGATGTGCATGTGTAATAAATAAAATGCATGTTGAATAATGAAAATACCCAAGTGCCAATTTAATTAATTCAAACATGCAACCTTTGGGTTGATAGACGTTTGTGTTTACGCTCACCCATCCACACTGAACAACCACCTTCCTTTTGTTTTTGCCCTTAGTAACTTTCTGTGTTATGTAACCATACCAAACATACTCATTTGAGTGTCCCAGATGTACTTTAACTGTGTTATGTCTAGTCTATGAGACCAGGTTGGGCAACCAAAAGGTTGTGTGTTCAGATTCTTATCAAGGACAACTTTAGCATTTTAGCTATATTAGAAACTACCTACTACTTTTTAGCTACTTTGTAAATACTTAGCATGTGAGCTAAACCTTCCCCTAACCTTAAACCTTAACCTTACTTCTAACCTTAACCTTAAACCCTAACCTAGCTAATGTTAGCCACCTGCTAACGTTAGCATTAGCCACTAGTAACCCAGCTAAATTAAAATTCATAACATATCATATGTTTACAAATTCATAACAAATGGTACGAATTGCAATTTGTAACATATTGTATGAATTGCAATTCGTAACATATACGAATTGTAATTCATAACATATAATATGAAATTGATGATCGACATCCACAAATGAATACACACCATACGAAACGTATCATATTTATTGGAGTGGGCCGTTTTTAAGTTTACTATGTTACGTCTACCACTGAATCCAGGTTGGTTTTGCAGGCACACTCCCCGCCGTGCTATTAAAAGGGTTTGAGATAAAGCGTGACTACCCTACGCGGTAGTGGGCTGCGATGTTGAATGTGGTTTCGGTTGGTTCTGGTTATGCACGCTCACGTGTGGTGATGATTTTTATATGAAGGAAACTTCAGCTAAAGTATGAATTATTACTCCAAGTTGGTTGCATTGCCATGACAAAAGTGAGAGCCATGCAATAAAGAAGAAAAGAAAATGACGATGCCTTTGATGTGTGTGGCGCTAATTGAGCAGGGATCTATCTTGTTTCACTGTTCACAACAACAAAAAATATGATCACTATGATCTTCTATCTTGAATCGTTGGATGACATGCAACCTCTAAAATAATTCCTGCGATGTAAAAGGGACAAGATAACACAGTTTAGATGGAGTACAGCTTACATTTGTAATACAGCTTATTACTGTTATTCAAAGTGGCATTCAGCTCTCCTTCGTGTCTTGGAATCCTGCAGGGGCCTTATTACATTGCCACATTACAAGGATGATTTATGAACTATGTATGGTTCTGAAATAACCTCGAGTGCAGGTGTGTCATTATGTGAGTGAAACTTGACCAGTAATCCAATAACACTGAATTGAAACTGATACAGTACCACAAATATATACATACAAATAAATCAACAAATTAGAAATATGATAATACAGGTAGAAATAAACATTTGTGTATACATTTGCCACAGTTTTGGAGCTACCACATCCTGGTCCGACCATGCCCCGTCAACTCTCTTTGCAATTTTGTGGGGTAATTTTTTTTTCACAATTCAATTTACTCAAGCTATAGGGTTAGCCTATCATATTATTTGAAATGGATGAAGGCTACGTCTGTTGTGTTTTGTCATGGACTGTGGCCAGCTACAGAGTGAGGGGTGGCCATAAGAAGCATACACGACAACCTGTAGTTGTCACTGAAGTTGTCGCATTGATCCATCATGAGGCAAATGGGTAGCATGTTGCATATGCCACAATGAGGAGGAGGGGGTCACACAGTACAAGTCTCCCCCTCCAGCACAAACCAACTAGTGTAGGAGCTGGGTTGGACTGTGACTGATGTATAGCTCTACACTGAGCCTTAGAAGCTCCCATTGGAAAAATATTCTATTATTGCACTAAAAGAGGAATGCATTGGGGGTTACACCATTTCATTTATTCATGCTACCATGGAAAGTGTTGGCTGGTATCGAACCAACAAGTTTAATGCAAGGTTGCTTACATACTTAAATGGGTCATTCATAACTCACTTGAAAATACATAAACATCATGTATTCAAGAGGAAATGCCCACCAATAATCTTTGGGTTGAGATTCACCTAAAACAGCACGTTTGAGGTGTGTCACTCACTGCCAACTGAATCCATCAAGCACACAGCTCAAACCATATCTGCAACCCAATTTTAAAAAACAATTGATACATGGCCACCATCTACTGGCCCATCACTGAACTTCAGATAACCCTTCGATTTTAATCTGATTATGTTAAAGGGCACACCCAGTCCATACGCACTAAAAGCATCCAACATTATGGCTTTAGAGTATATTATCAAAATGTCTACAATGGTTTTACTAATCCCAGTCGCTTCTTTGGGAGCATAGGACATCTACCACTCCTCTCCCTTTGGTATCTGCCTGAAGCTCCCACCTCCAGGTGTTCCTTGGGCGTCCTCTTTACCTTCTCCCTTGGGTTCCAGGATAGAGCTTGACTGACGATGTCGGAAAGTGGATTTCAGGGGTGTGGATTATCCATCCACATCTTCTTCTGGATCTTTTCATCCACCAGAAAAATACAGGTCTACCTCAGGTATAGTGGGAATAAGTACAAACAGCAGTCCAGCAGATCAATGACATGCAGAAAATGAGACAAATTCAGTAGGGTCTTGTAATTTATTTACAATACACACAAAAAAAATGGAACCTGATTCCAGGTTAACGGTTACATGAAATGTTAGCTTCTACCTCCAGTCCCCAAATCCCACCCACTCAGGCCCATATTGCATTAAACAAGACTAAAACTACTTACACAGAACTTATTTGTTTCGATGACTGAAATAAACAGCTCAAAAAAGGTATAAGAAAGTTACAATAAACTTGCATGCACGTCAAGGATAAAAAGTAAACATTTGCTTTTTAAAATATAAAAGGAACGATTATAATATTTTGACCTGGGCCTAGAAATAAACAAAAAGTTGAATATATATCTATACATTTATATGTTCAGTCTTTCACTTCTAAAAGACATAATTGTTAGAAAAACCTGATAGGGCCTGTACTGGAGAACATTGGTATAGGCAGAGAAATGCATCCAACATCATTTGGGGAGTTTTGCAATTAAGTGCAACCTGGTATGAAGGACATTACCACAAAATCAAAGAAATAATTCCACCATAGCTTAAAATAACAATGCATATGACTAAATCTTTAAATGTATCAACTTATTGAACAGTAAATTAAATCCAAAATGGCTTCAATGTTATTTTTAACCAATTCCAGAAAAAAACTGACCAGAAATTGTACACAAGGCAAATCGTTCAGACAGACTTCATGAAATAATTAAATGCATTCTTACAGGGTTGGAATATGAGGGATATTCTTAAATGAATACATAACTCTTTGTTCTCGGAGATAAAAAATAAAAGATGAGTTGAGTGAGAAAAAAAAGAACTGAAGACTATAATGAGAGGCGGTGGCATTTAGTCACAATAAAACAAATTACCTGGTGGTAACGACTTACATTCAAATCAATACCCCGCACTTCAGAGAAAACCCCACAGTTCACAATATTGTCCTGCTTTCATTGTTTATGTCATTACTTTGGACAGAGAAAAAGATCAGGGCACTGCTGTTTGGAATAGAGACCCAACAGACAGCAGGTGCACTTTGCAATAGAGTCAAAAGTGAAAGACTTGCTCCTACGCCAGTGTACTGAAAATGTACACAGGTCAGTTATGTACAGGTTTAGCCGTCCCATCATATATAAAGCAGTGATGTACACAATGTCACTGACCTGGTGGAACACAATCATTCAGGGCATCATACACACAGTACATTCATCAGTGAGAATCGTAGATCAAGCGAGAGGCAGGCCAGGAAAGACATGTACAGGAGAGGCCACCATACCTAGTGGTTGTCATGTTGTGAGTAACGAATCAAACTGTTGAGCGAATTATTGTATTGCCATTTCTTCTGACCAAAAGCATCTGTAAATATCTAAATTCTATAAGTTAAAATGTTCTTTCATAACCACTCAGACCAGCTACTAAAATACATTTTAGCTAAAACTTGACATATAGCCGGGTTCAAAAATAAGAGACCATGTCAGTTATGATACAGTAAAAGAATAACAGCAATACCATTCAATTTGGCTGTATATGCTGCTGAAGACGACCAACATGATTGCTCAGAATAATCTGAAATGTGTCACTCAGAGGCAAATGAGGTGCAGTACTTGGGGGAGGCAGGTAGCCTAGTGGTTAGAGCGTTGGGCTATTAACCGAAAGGTTGCTGGATCCAAACCCCGAGCCGACAATGTAAAATTAGTTGTTCTGCCCCCGAACAAGGCAGTTAACCCGGTAGGCCATCATTGTAAATAAGAATTTGTTCTTGCCTAGTTAAATAAAACGTTCAATTTAAAACAATAATTACAAAACAATTTTTTGTAAAAAGTTAAATGATTAGAAGAGTGACAACTCAAAATCCACACAAGGGCCTATTCCAAAAGAGAACGTTTTTGTTACAAGGGTGAAAAAAACTAAGCTGGATGAGAAGTTTTGAAAATTTCTTGATGAAAGTAATTGAATAGGACAGTTACAGTACCCGCTTGGCAAATGATTGCTTATGTAGCAGTGATGGGACAAGGAGGACATGGGGTTCTGCTGCATTTTGGTAACTATGCAACTCCTTCACTTTGTTGATGATGGTATTAGGAGAAATGAAAAGACATCTGGCATTCATCCAAGAGTGTATTACAAAATCCTTGTTTTATGTTTGGTCGGTTTTGAACACATCCCTTTGAAAAGGTAGAGGAAACAAAAACAACCCTGTCAAGTCATCTCTAATTTCCCAGGTTTTTTCCTTTTTCTTTCCACAAAAGGTATTTACAAAAAAAAAAAAAAAAAACTTGACATGTTCTGACATAGCATTACATTTAGTTGTTTTTTCCTCATAAAGTGTTATAGGGGGAAACAACTGACTGCATACAACATTTTACTTTAAAAAAGGGTACAAATTTAAATGAATAGTTCCCAGCAAGTGTTTGGGCTGCGCTTTTCAGTCGGAGTCACTGCTGTCAGAACTGGACCCACTGGAGCTGCTGCTGCCAGAATCTGAAGAACTACTGCTGCCGCTGAGACGGGACGCACCAGTACCAGCACCCTTCTCTGGAAGGAGAGAGAGGATCACGCATGAGACATGTGGCCAAACGTATTATATAATACCACCATATTTATGTCAACGATGTTCAAATGCTAAAGAAAAATAACATTTGGTATCATAGTGCATACAAATGTTTTGCTCATGTTTAAAATGGACTTGCACTTTGATTATGATTGGTGCACAGTGACACCTTTCAAGTTTCTGTCAAACTCAACAGATATGACAGATTCTATAGATTTGTAACCATAAAGACAGATCAGATTAACTTTCCTGGGTCACAGGATAAAAAAAATGCTGGCCAAAAATGACTAGGTAAAACATTTGCAGCACGACACCTTCTTTCTTGGGAGCCGGTTGACGTCCAGGCTGAGCTGGCGCTTCTCGTCGCACGTGCCCCTGCGCTTACTCTACGCCACTCCGGCTGTCCTTTACTCAACGCCACTCCGGCTGTCCCTTACTCAACGCCACTCCGGCTGTCCCTTACTCTACGCCACTCCGGCTGTCCCTTACTCTACGCCACTCCGGCTGTCCCTTACTCTACGCCACTCCGGCTGTCCCTTACTCTCCGGCTGTCCTCACGCCACTCCGGCTGTCCCTTACTCTACGCCACTCCGCCACTCCGCTGTCCCTTACTCTACGCCACTCCGGCTGTCCCTCTACGCCACTCCGGTCTGTCCGGCTTCCCTTACTCTACGCCACTCCGGTCTGTCCGGCTGTCCCTTACTCTACGCCACTCCGGCTGTCCCTTACTCTACGCCACTCCGGCTGTCCCTTACGCCACTCCGGCTGTCCCTTACGCCACTCCGGCTCCCTTACTCTACGCCACCCGGCTGTCCCTTACTCTACGCCACTCCGGCTGTCCGGCTGTCCCTTACTCCGGCTGTCCCTACGCCACTCCGGCTGTCCGGCTGTCCCTTACTCTACGCCACTCCGGCTGTCCCTTACTCTACGCCACTCCGGCTGTCCCTTACTCTACGCCACTCCGCCCTTACTCCGCCACTCCGCTGTCCCTTACTCTACGCCACTCCGGCTGTCCCTTACTCTACGCCACTCCGGCTGTCCCTTACTCTACGCCACTCCGGCTGTCCCTTACTCTACGCCACTCCGGCTGTCCCTTACTCTACGCCACTCCGGCTGTCCCTTACTCTACGCCACTCCGGCTGTCCCTTACTCTATGCCACTCCGGCTGTCCCTTACTCTACGCCACTCCGGCTGTCCCTTACTCTACGCCACTCCGGCTGTCCCTTACTCTATGCTACCTTTTGGATGTTTTCTTTTTGTCGGTTCTGATCTTACTGTTCAGCTGGCCGCTGACATCTTGTAGCCTCTTTTCTAACTGCTTCTTTTCCTGTGCCAGGTCCTCCTTGGACCTGGCTCCCTTGCCCCCAGAGGGCCGCTGCAGGAGACACACAGCAGCACACTGTGAGCACCATGGCCTTCCTGCCCAACCCCCAGCCGCTGTGGTGATAGCAAGCTAGGTCACAGCTAAGGCCTAGCGCCTTACGCCTATGGCCTAACACCTACAACTTGGAGGACTACAGACGGCAGCAGGCTCAAAGCCCAGGCGAGCATTTATACTCTTGGAATTAAACAAACTTCATCTCACTTTCTAAATATACAGCCACACAAAATGTGATTAGGCGAGGACTAGACATGAGTTTCTCCAGGAGTTATTTGTCACATGGTATGACACACAGCCTGACTCCACTGCGCTGGGTCCGAGTAGGAGCCGATATTAGCAATACAGCAACAAACCTGGTTCAAGCCCTGAAACATTTTATACAGGAGGTCCCTGAAATCAGCATAGATCATCTATGTCCACAATGCCAAGGTACTGGCAACAGTACTTGTCTTCAGTTAGGCTACATGTACACAAGGTCAATTGTGCATAATTTTTTGTTATTTTGTTGAGCTAGCACCCATAGACCATAAACCAAAGCTCAGCTGAAAATTCCTTTTTAGGAGTTAAAAGTTGGGGACCACCTGTATATCAAAAACTAGCAGTCAACCGGGAGAAGTGCAACTAGGTAGAGGGAAGAAAAAATCTAGTTATAAAAAAAAAAATATATATATAAAAAGGGGAAAACTATAATTTAGTCATTCAAGCAAAGGGGAGGAAAAGAGAATAACAGAAGGTAGGGTTAGAAGATATTTACAGGGTGTAGTAGTAATATCAGGATGAAGGACAAGGAAGCTATCAGTGACGTCCAAAGCACCAGGTCTTCAACTTCAGGACTTACGTTGGGGTTTCCGCTGTTTCTTCTGTAAACAGGACTTGACGTATCGCTCCAGTTCGCGTAGGGTGGAGGGTTTGAGCGTCTCAAAGTCAATCTCGATCTCGTCTGGGTTGGAGTCTCGCAGCGAGGGCTCTCGGGACTGGATGATGTGCACAACCCGGCCCAGCTTCTCTCCTGGGAGCCGGTTGATGTCCAGGCTGAGCTGGCGCTTCTCGTCGTACGTCATAGGCAGGGACTCCTCCTCGTCAGACTCGTAGCCCCGGCCCCCCTTCTTTGGTTGCCTGGAAGATCAGAGACCAGCGCAGCAATGAGTGTCTCATGGTGTCTTTTCATGGTGTTGCTTATTATGAGACTGGGCAGAGCCCTAATACATCAGAGAAAGGGAGTCCTTACCTGGAGCCAGTCACTGTGCTGTTGGCTTTCCTGGAGGGTTTCTTCTGCTGGCCCTGCTTGGCAGGCTGCCCAGACTTGGCCTTCTTCTCCTCGTCCGTCTTGGTTTTGCTGTGCTTGTTGTCCTTGTCTTTCTTCTTCTTGTCTTTCTCCTTCTTGTCTTTCTTCTTCGGTTTGCTCACAGGGGCCTGAGAGAGCGCGGCAAGCTGTTCGTGGACAGCCTTTAGCTGGGGAGAGGTGGGGTGGAGGAGTTAGTGACCTGCTGTAGGGGTATGCTAGCACTTCAAGCACTGAGGGACTAGAAGAGGGTAGATATGGGGATTCAAGAAAGAACTTCAACAAATCAATGCTACAGCCCAAAAATGTGGAATCCAGACATTAAAACGGAATTAAACAATATTCAAAAATATATCGAACTAAGAAAGGAAATCAACTAAATGTATTGAAAGTACATTACAAGACAAGAACAAAATGCATCAGTGACTAGTGTTACCCTGCAACTTTTTGAAACGGCACATGAAAGCTCCTGTGTGTGTGTGTAGAGCACGCGTCACATCTACACTTTGTGTAGCCGTTAGCGATGACACTAATAATGGCCTTTCTAGCTCTACCAGAAGTAAGTTCTCAATTAAATGTTAACTACAAAGTAGCCTCTGACTACCTGGCAGAATGATATCATGATTATTTGCATTAATCCAGTGGCCATTTGTTTAGCAAACTCTGCAATCACATGAGCGCTACAGAAATGTTGCTAACCAAACAGTCTCTTGGAGGTGTGCACTTGCATTAAAGAGTAACTACACCTAGAATTCCTCAAACGTGCTCTCCTGATGTGGATTAAGCATTGTTGTGGATTTAGAACATACAACTCTTATTTTTCTATTTAACAAAAAAAAGGTATGATTGAGAGTGAAATGTTCTAACAAGGAAGTGGAAAACAAGATGCATACTCTTCCATTCATTGCTTTCTAAGTTAAATTGGACACAACCAACAGGCAATCAAGAGAATGGAGAAAGGAGTATGTCTAGTTGGTCAGCCAGCAAGCATACCAGGAAGACAAACACATTCACACAACCATACAAACTCATAAACACCTGCTCAAACACACCACATCTGCCACCACCCAGCAAACAGCACTACGCCACCTGTTACTCGCCACCCCCACTATTAACCCTCTACCGCTTGCCCAACTAATGCAAAAATAAAAAGTGAAATATCGGCATCATGATAAACTGATATCAATAAGGAGGTTAGTGGGGAAGGGGCCAGGAAGTGAAGAGCAAATCACCTGAAAACGCTTGGTGCACCCGTTTTTTCCCCCCTGCCCGCTACCATTGGGGCGCTCCAGAGAGATACACTGGTAAGAGAGCCAAAGGGAAATAAGGGGACAAAGATAGAAAACTCCAAAAAAGAGATCAGATCAAAACCATTTTAAAACACCATGTTATGACAAGAGCTACTGTGTGGTACCATTATTGAAAACTACATTGTGATATGTTTTCAAAAAGAAGGCTTTTGTTTAAGTAGTGCATGCAAGCAATCTGTGCCAGTAGGTGCATGGAAATACACAATTTGAAGCGGTAGAGGGTTACATTTCAGTGCTATCAATGGGGAGATGACGAATCAGTGGAGAAGGCAGAGGTTTGCATGGCTGAAGGGAGGGGGAGGGGTTTGACTGCATGTAAGGTGGCAGCCCCTCCCTCTCGGTCTCAGACAACAGTTTGGATTGGACAAGGTGGCTGTGATGTGAGAAGAGAAGGTGGGAGGAAGGCCATCCCTGAGCCCTTCAGGTTAGAGGGGTAGTCGGACGGACCTCGGATCTGAAACCCACCTGTTCCGCACCCACCTGTTCCTGCAGCTCGGCGAGCCGGGAGGCCCGCTCCTCCTCCGAGTCGGAGCAGTCCGAGCTGGAGGAGTCACCGCTGCTCGAGTTGTCACCTTTACTGACCATACCGCCTGCACCGGGGCTCAGCTCCACCGGTTCATCAGGCATCTTAGCAAAACGCATCTCAAACACATCCTGACAGAAAAAGACACGCATGGAATGATGGGGAAAAGGAGAGGGACAGAAACATTAGACATGAACCAACTGATTCAATTTTACATCGATTTTTCAAATGTGATCCAGAGAAAGGTTTAAAGGTCGACTTTGGGCACAAAAACGGTCCAACTCCGCCCTCATCTCAATTTTCAAACAGAAATGGAGTGTGACCTTGGTGGTTCGTCAATGTGTCATTCTGGTCACACGCACCGCAATCGATGTAGCTCGTTTGTTCGCTAAGATAGCAACTTTAGCTAGCCACTAATTCCACCTGTATGTGTTGACGTCATTTCACAGGATTTGTTTTTGGACAGAAGCTGTAGAGATCGGTAAGAAATTGCACTTCTGTAGCCAAATATCTTTTTCATCCGCTTTGTTTTTAAGCATTAAATGACCTGGTATGATGGTGCATTGATCAGTTATATAGTTTAAAGCCGTTATTTCAGATTTTCCCCCCCAAAGTGGACCTTTAAAATCCCCAAACCTACCTGGAGTTTTCTGGCCATGGCGACAACCTCGTGATCTGGAGGGTTATACTTGTAACAATTTGAGAACATTATTCGAACATCCGCTGCAAACATCTGTGCATCTGGATACTCCCGGCCATCTATCTTTTTCTGCAAATGAACAGCAAGTGTTATCCAAACAGTGCACGGATGGGCAACAGCACGAGCCAATACTAAGGTAATGGTTAACTGTAAACGTGATTTCTACTACTGTGCATGCTTTGTTCTGTGGTGCGTACTTTGACAGTGCTGAGATCCATGGGGTGCTTTATGATCTCGTGGTAGTCATGTAGCTCCAGAGCCTCAGCGTCTACAGGCTTATAGAAGGGCCAGGCATACGCAGCATGTTTCTTTGACAACATCTCCTTCAGGATACTGTCGCAGTACTTGAGCTGCTCACTCATTCTGCTCCGCTTGCCGCCATGCTGGCCCAACTCCCCTTCCACAAGGTCCTTCTTGGGAGCTTTGATCGGACGGCCTGTGCTCTCCCTTCTGGACATCACTTTACCCTGCTTGCCTTCTGAGACGGGGCTGGGAGATTCACTCCGGCTGGCTGTGATTGCAGATGTCGTGGGGGTGGTGGTGTCTGCTTTCCTCTTTACCCCTTTCTTCTAGGTGTAGAAAAACACACACTCATAGTATTCTAAATACTAAATATACATGATATATACCTGAAGGAAAACGTACAGTGACTTACTTTGACAAGAGGTTGTGAGGGTGAGACGACGGGAATCATGGGAGCATTGGGCGAGCACTGCACAGCTGGGACTTTGGGGGTGATGGTAGACATTGCAGAAGAGCCAATCACAGATGTCGTAGAGCCAGGGAAGGACGGTGGTGACTCACTTCCATCCAGACCACCTGTAGCAGGTGCAATTAGTGGTTATCTTATTAGCAATATACACCCATTTTCTCTACATTTTTCAATACTATATCTAAGGATCTATCGAATGATAGAGGTCTATAGTATCAGGATCAGATTAACAGTGGCCTATTACCTATGCTTTTGCTTTTCTTGGGTTTGGGTGTAGGAGGCAGAAGCTCCACCTCCTCCTGGGGCATCATGGCAACTTTCTGCAGGAAGATCTTCTCCAAGGCCTGTGCCATTAGGACAATGTCATCTGTTGGCTGGTGGGCAAAGTAAAAACAGCAAGTGAGGAACATGAGTGGGAAATGCAAAGAGGAAACTAGAGGTCAATGTAAAAACATGGAGCTTTGGGATTAGCCCTGGGAGAATCTGCAAACATATTAGAGACTATAATTTTAAATCCAAAATAAATGGACCCCTAGGAGACAGTCTGTATTTACTCTCTTGGAGCACTCACCTTGTTATATATGTAACAGTTGGTGAACATGGTGTTGAAGTCCTGCATGCATTCACTGGCACTCCAATAGTAGTTATGCTCCAGTCTCTTTTTGATGGTTCCCATGTCCATAGGTTGCTTTATGATCTTATGGTAATCCTGATACACAGAATAACCAAAATTATCTGTCAGCTGCAAGTCTTCTGCACGGTGAGATACCTATAAGCATAGGCTTTCTGATATTTATAAACGCCCATTGTCAATATCTACAGTCTACTCACCGGAAGTCCCAATTTGATGGCATCGACTGGCACGTAGAAGGGCCAGGCAAAGTTATGCTTCCACAACGTCTTGACCATTACATTCTGCATGTACTGTAGTTGGTTGGTTTTCCGACCTGGTTTGGTGGGATTGGTCACCTCCGGGGGTGGGGGGTTGACTCCCTGAGGAGGGGCCGGGGTTGCTGAGGTAACAGCAGACATGCTGGCGATGGGAAGGGGGTGGTATTCTAGGAGTCACTGCTACCTCTGCAATGCACAGGGTGGGAGACGGACACTGCGTCCTCAGTGGATTGTGTAGTTCTTTTTGCTCTTTAGTGGCCCAAAGGAAACTGCATCTCATTGCAGGGCCTGACCTTTTTAATCTATTAAAAAACAGAACAGGGTGATGATCATGAGTCTTCAGCATAAAAGTAAAGTGTCCCTGCAAAAAAAATCCACGACCCAGGTACAAGAACTAAAAAAATAATTGAAACCTGGGATGAAATGAAAGGTAGTAATTATGAAAAGAAACTAAAGCCTTTTCTGTATCATCACACAATTCTTCCATATATTGTAATGGGCAAATGTCTCTTGACAGACAGCTGGCTGTGTCCCTGGAGAGATGTGTTGCCCTCTCCAGGCTTAAGGGACATTGTCTAGACCCCAATCTACAGCCTGCACCTCGGTCTTGGTCTGGCATTACCATTTTCCTTTGACCATAGAGTTGTCTTTTGCACATTGGATACAGCGATCATGCAACAGTGCATGGAGCAAAGGTACAAGTAAATATGAGCCGTAACACAAAAGAATAACTCAAAACAACGTATCTAAATAATCAGCGAGAGAGATGGAGTAGTAATTAATGTCATTCGCAACCACAAATGTCATTCCATGCATACCCAAACAAACTGCAAAACTGAGAGACAACAGCACAGCTGATTTAGATACAAGTCTCACGCTGAGTAGTTGGATTGCTGTATAACGTTGTGATAATGCCATTGTACTAAGGATACTTCAATAACGAAAACTCCACAAATATATTATGTATCTCGTTCAGCAACCTAGTCGAAGCTACTAGTTTTAAAGTTACACCCACAACATATTTGTTTGTCCATGGAAAATGTATATAGCAGTTAGCTTTGTACTACCTCCCGCGTAAACAATCAAACGAACTAACAGTTACACCAACGGTAGCTGGCTAGCAAAACATGTGTTTTGTTTTTTTACAATACCGTAACGTTACGGTATCTTTTGGCAAAATATTGCAATTAGGTAACTAAACTAGCTAACTTGTTTAACAAAACCCATCTAACTTTGCAAACTATGCTTGCCATCATGCGCGGAGGAAATGCAAGGGGTGCTTAGAACACTTTTGGAACAATTCGCGCGGACTCTCATTTCCATTCCGTGGTTGCAAGTGCAAACCAGTGTACTGTAGCTATCAGCTAACTCATAAAAATGACCGTATATTGACTAGTGTATAAACCATGACTGGCTCGTAAAACATGTATACACCAAAACCAAATTCTCCACATTCTCCAAAAAGATGGCGGGCAGATGATATTACCCTTTAGCTTTCGCTAGTTAGCCAACAGCCGACTTCATTTCACCCGACTTTTCAAATAGTTTCAGCGATAGCCTGTATTACTACCACAACTGCGTATGTACCCACAATAAACTCTGGTTCCCTACTCTTATTTGAAACGTTTCATGATAATATTGACACAAGAATTCACTTAAGACAAGAATTGACGTTGTGTATTGTTGCAATGCACAGAATTGAGCTTTGTTGAAAAACATTGGCATGCTAGCTGGCTAGCTTAGTTGATATGCTAGCAAGCGTTTCAGCACCAGATTTTTCATAACATTGAAATAGCTCAATTATGAAAGGTGCATTTTTTTCACTAAAGAAACTCCAGTATGGGGAAATATAAATATCTGAATGTATTACTTCCTTGATGACTCCGAGGGGTTTTGCCTTGTACCTGGTAGTCCGAGTGGATCCTGTTTTATTTGAGTGAGGCCGAGCGAATACAGGAGCAGCATGAAGATGAGGTATACCAAGTCCCATGCGCATGCGCATCTGCGCGCGGTTTGTGATCATTTCGACTGGATCTGAAGACTAAGCCCCCCATAACATGCATTAAAGTGTATAATGCATATAATACTACTATAAAATAATTTGGAATATACTGACAACTGATACTTTTCTGATTACCCTCCCCCCTCCTCCTTTGAAGTCTGGATTAATAGAGGGCATGGGCTATTTGCAATACAAACATTAAAACGTTATCTTTAGCTGGCAATGGATGACATGGATGATTTTAACATTTATTATGGATATTTCACAACTCAGTTTAACTTTATATTGACCGGTAAACATTCAAGGAAAGCAGAGGGATGAGTACCTGGGTTGAGTGCCCTATGTCTGCTGTGTTTTATAGAGCCTCCTCTCAGGGCTGGGCGTCTCAGGCTCTACACTGCTACCTGGCAGTGCCGGTCTTACCAGGAGACTTGGGTGAAGGTCAATATCCACACAACAAACCTTGTAGCAGTGTCCTGTCCTCCAGCCAGGTATCAACTCTGTTGTTCTCTTTGTAGACCCACAGCATGGTCCCCCCTGGAATAGGAATCTTTAAGGACACCCAAGCCTAATAACCCCCTGATCTGTCTGACTGTCTCATTCCTGTCTCTGCTCTACCCATAGGGCTCTACCTGTGTCCACCTGACTGTCTCACCTGTGCCCTTTTCCTAGCTGCCCTCCACTGGATTTCATTTTTTATTTTACCATTATTTAACTAGGCAAGTCAGTTAAGAACTAATTCTTATTTACAATGATGGCCTACACCGGCCAAACCCAGATGATGCTGGGCCAATTGTACGCTGCCCTATGGGACTCCCAATCATGGCCGGTTGTGATACAGCCTGGATTTGAACCTGGGTGTCTGTAGTGACGCATTTAGCACTGAGATGCAGTGTCTTAGACCGCTGAGTCCTCTGGAGCCCTAAAATCTGAATCTGCACATAGTGATAATAACTATGTGGTTAAGTTTTTAATAAATAGTCATACTCAACTTCATCTTGATGTGTCTTGATCTGTGTAACTAGGTTAATCTCAGTCCTAAAGTTGCCAAACATAACTCCAATCTCGCTCCAATCAGAACCCTCAAACCGTCCCTCCCCGCTTTCCGTATGCATTGTGTCAAAGATAATGGATATAGTGACAAGATACATGTCTCTCTGCCATAACAATGGGACTCGTTGTCCACAAAGCGTCACGGCGGGTTGTCTCGCTCCCGCCTATCCTTTCTTTGGTTTGGTCGAGACATATCATTATTGTAAAACTTTTGAAAATTCGATGAGGGTTGTTGACATCAACCGGCTCTATTAAATGGAGAAATATGCTATGCTACTAGCCTCATGTCCTGAATATACCCTATTCGAGACTCAAGACACTGATATCGCCTATTTATTGCCTTACCTCCGGTATCCTACCTCATTTGCACACACTGTATATAGACTTTTTTTTCTACTGTATTATTGACTGTATGTTTGTTAATTCCATGTGTAACTAACTCTCTGTGTTGTTGTTTGTGCTGCACTTCTTTGCTTTATCTTGGCCAGGTCGCAGTTGTAAATGAGAACTTGTTCTCAATTTGCCTCCTGATTAAATAAAGGTGAAATAAAAAATAAAATAAAACATATATAAAGTGTTTTTTCTTATAGTTGACGGGATTTCACATGTCTTACTCATATCAGTACACTCATAACAACTTAAGCATTACGAAACTTCTATTCGATCAAATAAACCTCACGTAGAAAACAAGTCATACATGTTTTGTTGACCAAATGTGACACTCACTGACAAAAACTCCTTGCTTGGTGGGCGAAACAACGAAAAAACGTCACCTGCTGGAGGGAGACCGATTTTCCGCGGAGTTGGGCTATTCTTCCATTCCTCTCTGACTGTGCGCTCTTGAAGAATCACACATGCGCAATGGGCGTCTTCACTACCACATTCCTCGCTTGAGCTCTGGCAAAACTAAAACGAACTGGCCCTTGATTTATTTTCCCTTGCTCAGTTAGGGAGAAAATATATTCAACCGTATTTATAGGCTAAATATATTCGTGCAGTTGATCAGATTTGTGCCTAAATTAAAATAGTTGGCCGAGCAATTACAGTTTAACATCGGGCCTTACCGTGAGTATCCCTGATTGTTTTGTTTGAATGGAGTAGCTAACGTTAGCTAGCAGAGTTTACATTGCATATGCAATAACGCACATTTACTAGCTAGGCAAATTAACTAGTTTATATTTCGAAGGGTAGGATTCATACAATACCTGGATTAAAACCATTATCACCAACAAGACATACGAGTGTTCGCAAACAACATTAGCTAGCAAGCTAGAAAGACAGGCCCTCTGCGTCTGTCCATAGTGAATATTGAACGTCCATATAGTCCATATTGAACGTTAGCTTCCACAACTGCGGTTAATGTTAGGCTAGCTTGCTAACTCATGGTCATTTGTTTACTTGCAATGGCAGTTAGCTAGCTAGCTTGCTAGCATATAACTAGCTATCTCTACTATTTCACCATGCAAGCTAGCTAACTACTAAGCTAAGCTACACGGTGCCAGCCATGACTGGATATGAAGCTAGCTAGTTTATGTGGTGGTAATTTACATTACTAACATAACTGTACCTAGGTTTCAAAATCATATCCAATATTGTAATCTTCATCTACAGGCTAACGTTAACCTAGCTGTCAGGGTAGCAATTTACATTGGTCTTGTGTTGGACCGATACAATTTCCTATCGTTGCATTTCACTTGACATTATCTTCATCTTAACATTGCTTTCTAATTGCATTCCTCATTTCTAGAATGGTTGTCCAGCGTGCTTTCACTAACTGATCCCCCTGCCCCCTCAGCTCCATCACTATCGCCATGGCAACAGAGGAGAAGAAACCAGAAACTGAGGCCACTAAAACATCATCTGCATCTGCCAGCCAGAGCAAGGTATGGGTTCAAGCTAGACCTAATACGACTGATGTTTCTATGGGTCCAAGCAGCTAAGCCTGGTGAAACACTATTGTATTTGTTGATTCTTCTTCTTTTCCCCCTGTCAATTTTGTGATAAAAAGCTAATTTCCTTGAGATGGTAAGGCCTAGGAGGTTACAACCTTGCATGATGGTTAAGGTCCAAGGGCCACACCCTCTCATTCAATGCCATGCCAGCTGATCCTTCTCTAAGCCCACCCCCCTTAGTTACTGTTGCAACCTCAAACATTATCCCTGGAAGCCCAATTCCCCATTTAACCATTGGTGAGATCTCCTCACAATGATCTCAAACTGTGTTTCTAATACACAATGAAATTCAACACAGACGACCCCTTGCTAATCAGTAAACTCTTGGGTATGTTGTGGTGGACTGTCATTACAATTGCTTCACAGGATCCTGGTAAAATCATGTTTCTAGTGTAGCTAGTCTCTGAATTCACTGTCAGCATGCAGTCAACCGCTTTTGGAGGTAACTAATGTTTGTGCTCTCAAATCGTATCCTGCTGTCTTCTAGTTGTATTCATAACATTGCTATATTAGCAAACATACATCTTTAGAAAACAAGTGATTAAGTGGCTAGCTAGCGTTAGCAACTTTTGGTGGTCAATGAGACCGAGAGCTAGCTAACCGGCTGATCTAACAAACAACGTAACAAAAGATTTATTTCGGATTAGAAAAATACTCCCAACATGCTCTGCATTTCAGGAATCACAGTAGCAAGTACTATTGGTGCACTGTTAAATTATTTAGCCATTTAAACATAACAATTATTTTTTTAAACTCAATGTAGCCTTCACTGACTCATGCGATTTAAACGTGAGCCTGTCCTAGGTGTTGGACTCAACAATAGTTGCTATCTATTGGAGCGCTGTGATTGGTTACCCAACATTATTGGGCGAGGCTTAGCGAAGAGTCAATTTGCCACATGGTGGAGCTATAACAAATTATTGAGAATGCAAATTTTGAGAATGCAAAGCTCAGATCCCTCACATTGTTTGAAATAGAGTCCTGAAATTCAGTACATTGGTCCCTCTCCTCACACAGAACAAATTTGCCTCAATGACCCATAAGGTCAGTCATGATGGATATTCCGCCATTTTGTGTTTGTATTTATTAGGGATTCCCTAATAAACTGTCATTTAGAATTTTGAACTTAAAGCGCTACTAGCACCAAATGATCGATCTGCACAAAAGTTGATACATTGCGTCTATGGATCAAGGTCTCACCATATAGCCCCACAGTGGAGGTGTCATAATACCCATTAAATCTAGCGATCGAACAGGGAAATGGTTCCAATCGTTTTTCCACCATTCCTTTTTCCCATAGGGGATTTTAAAAACACTTAAATTAAGGACTGTTTCGTGTAGGCTTACCCTGGCATGTTGTTTTGATAACCGTATAAATCTCTCTCGGGCAAGGTGACTTTCATCAATATATTTGGCCCTGTTTACTCTGAATCGAAAATGCTAATTAAAATCAAAGTAGACATCATGCAAAACTACAAATCCCTGCAAGCTCCTGCATGTCATCTCTAGCTGACACCTTTGCTAACAGGTATTGTCAATTTAAAACTATTCATTACTACATTTGGCTAACATATGATAGTTAATCCCAAGATTCTTACCTTTGCCTTGATTTGGCAGTCTCGTCCAGATCATGGCATTTATAGTTCTTTATGATATCCACATGAACAGCTAATTAGCATTTCATTTTTGGGGAGTAAATACAGGCAATATATATTGATAAAGTCACCTTGTCCGAGAGAGATTTACACAGTTATGAAAACGTCATGCCAGGGTAATCCTACACGAAACACAGCCCATATTTTAATTGTATATAAAATCTCCAATGGGGAAAAATTAATGGTGTTAAAACAATTGGAAGCATTTCGCTCTTTGACGGCTTGGTTTTCTGGGTATTATGACTCATGCAGTGGTACTCTATGCGGTGGGGCCTAAGCTTGAACCCTGGCATTGCTGCTTGCAGCTATATTTTACATTGGAGATGTACAGATAGGCTACGACCCCATTGGTTCGTTGTGGCCTGTGTTGATTAACAGCCTGTCACTTGATACTTGAAAATATATAATAGCCAAATATATATGTTGTCCTGTGTCTCTGCTATTTTCATTGTGTCAAATCCTTTTTTTAATGAAAATGACCTTAAATGCATCTACAGATATTAACGGAATTGCTTTCTGGTTCCAATGTGGTTTTGTTTGTTTTCTTCCCCTATTTAGTCAGCACCAGTCAAGCCTAACTACACCCTGAAATTCACATTAGCCGGCCACACAAAAGCAGTTTCGTCTGTCAAGTTCAGTCCCAGTGGAGAGTGGCTTGCCAGTTCATGTAAGTTTATGAGTGCTTTAGGTGGTCTTACGACAGTAGGTCTACTGAATATTACTATTAAGCCTGATAGGTGTATGCACAAGTTGTTACAATAAAATGTAATTAAAGATGCGATCCATAGCAGTGAAACTGCCACGTCCGTTTGCAATATTAAAACAAAGACGTTACTTCAAACACTGAACATCATTGTACATTATTGCAAGCGCGACAGAACAGCAGAGAATGTACTACGATGCATTTTTTACTACCAGGCTGTATTCACATTTACTCAAAAGAATAACAAATTCACCTGGGGCAGCCAGTGGTGCTATTTCTCCAGTCGCAGATCTCTGCTTTAAATACAATGTCTTTTCAATGTAAATTATCTGATAATCTTGCATGATAACACTATATTTCAGTTGAAAGGGCTAAAGTACCCTGCCTTGAAATATATGTTTTACAGCTGCTGACAAACTGATCAAAATTTGGGGAGCTTACGATGGAAAGTTTGAGAAAACAATATCGGGACACAAACTTGTGAGTTCAAGTTTCCATTAAACTATTTGTAGTGATTATGTACAGTGCCTTGAAAGTATTTTTTTCACTGCTGTGAGTGCTTTTAGTGTGACTAACCAAGTTGATCTTTCACTTCTCATCTGCAGGGTATCTCGGATGTCGCCTGGTCCTCAGATTCCAACCTACTTGTTTCAGCATCTGATGACAAGACTCTAAAGATCTGGGACGTCAGCTCGGTAAGAGAGGAAGGATGGGTAGTTTTTTTCTCCGAAATATAGTACTCTAGAAGTATTTCACTTTGTCCCACAATGGAAAATTGTTTTGCGGCAGTTTAACACTGGAAGCGCAGAGAGCGTTCTTTTGGTGTCGTATTTATTTACATTTGTAATATCTCTTATTAAAGTAATCTCTCCCTGGAATGGAGTTTACCAAAAAGTGAGGTTCATGCCGGTCAGACGTTTTAAATTTATATTACCTACTGGAAAGAGCATATTCTAAGGCAGGGGTCTCCAACCTTTTCTAGCATGGGAGCTCCTTTTACACTTTGAAACATGTTGCAAGCTGCTCAATTGTTTTCCTGGCTCTCAAATAGACACGTTTTCTGTATAATTAAAAAAAATGTTTTTCACTCAATTACAATTATTTATATAGAAACAATAGAAATGGGATGTTCTGAGTCCATATCGATGCTTAAATCACATCAGAAGAACGTTTTTGATGTCTGGAGAAAAAAAAGAGAAAATTAAGTACAAGAGGATTGTGCTGGTCAAGTGATGTTTTTGCTGCTGCATATGTCATGACAGACCAAAAGCCCATCAGATTGATAAAAATGATATTATTCCAGGTAAGCCTACTTTTCTGTTAACATTTAATAGAGAAGGTTTTGGAGAAAGTCTTTGTCTACCCAGAAGACAGTTATCATTATTGCTTACTGCTACATAAAGTAAATGATAAACAGCAATATTGATGGAAATTAATTGGCAGATATGGAAGGCACTGTATATGAAATCCATTTATTAGAATGTTAGATTGTTGATGTAAAATGATGGGTCATTAGCTCAGAACGGGGATGGTTCGAGGCCTGGCTTAATTATTTAAAAAAATATATATAAAAACAGTGGGGAGAACAAGTATTTGATACACTGTCGATTTTGCAGGTTTTCCCACTTACAAAGCATGTAGAGGTCTGTAATTATTATCATAGGTACACTTCAACTGTGAGAGACGGAATCTAAAATAAAAATCCAGAAAATCACATTGTATGATTTTTTTTTTAACATGGGCATGGTTCATAGGGTTAGTTCCTCCATGTGTCTGACACTGTCTCCTATATTAATTTATTGAACATATTCTGGGTGTTCTGCCAGATGGTCCTAGGGGGGTGGGGGTCATGTCGCCCTCTCTCATATCTTTACCAAGCACAGGCAGGAACCAAGGATTATTTATGACACAAAGACGAGATTAACACTTTGAAGGCTCTCTTCACATGATAAAAATGTACACCGCATACGGATTAATTTTTCACCCCACGTCTGCCGTCAATAAAGGGGTAGTGTGAGGCGTTCTACTTCCCCAGAGTCAGATGAACTCGTGGATAACATTTGTATGTCTCTGCGTCCGGTATGAGGGAAGTTAGAGGTGGTTTCGCGAGCCCATGCTATCTAGCGTTCGAATGACTGGAAGTCTCTCCCGGAACAGCTAGCATGTCATTGCTCTAACAGCTTCCTCTGCAAATATATCATAATCGCTGATTCGGGGCCCTCTATGCCGTGGATGCTCGATCGACCATAATGAGCTCATACCGTGAACATGTTTAATTTCAACCCAATCCTTTCCTTATTGCAGGGTAAATGCTTGAAGACGTTGAAAGGCCACAGCAACTATGTCTTCTGCTGCAACTTCAACCCCCAGTCTAATCTCATCGTGTCTGGATCGGTGAGTCCTACCTACTAATACAGAATTCCTGTTGTATATGTTTACATAGAAAATGTTATTGCTAACCCTGATTTCCATCAAGGAGTTTTGAATATTTGTTGCATAGTTGTGTGCTAACATGAATTGTTCTCTTCTAGTTTGACGAGAGCGTGCGGATATGGGATGTAAAAACTGGCAAATGCTTGAAGACCTTGCCGGCCCACTCCGACCCCGTCTCTGCTGTAAGTACTGCACCCATCTGTGCACGGGGACACCTTTATATCAATCTTATAAACATTCAACTTCATATAATAGGTTTTCTGCTTATGAGCATGTAGTAGTTGATTATCACACCCTCTGGTAAGTGTGAATAGATCTCTGATCTATATTGCCGTGCAGGTCCATTTCAACAGAGATGGCTCACTGATTGTGTCCAGCAGCTACGATGGCCTCTGGTGAGGGAAATGAACACTTTGTCTCCTGTTTTGTTGAATGTACTTGGCAAAGATATTGACTCACAAAATGCCTGTAAGAGTAACTTGATGACCTGAGAGAACATCTGAGTTGATATGAAGACCAATGTAACATAAATATGAGGAATGTTATGAGGAGTATTATTTGAAATGTATTAAATCATTATATCGTTTGTGATATTGGTGGAGAAATGTATGAAACTGAAAATGTTTATCTCTTGTCTGTCCATAGCCGGATCTGGGACACCGCGTCAGGACAGTGTCTGAAAACACTCATTGGTAAGCTTCACCAGCCAGAATTGTCTCATCTGTGTCATATAGGAAATATCACATTTTATAGTATTTTTCTGGGAGTAGATCCTTAATTTTTCTGTCTTGTGCAGATGATGACAATCCCCCCGTGTCATTTGTGAAGTTCTCACCAAACGGCAAATACATTCTGGCTGCCACATTGGACAAGTGAGTATTAGACTGTAGAGCACTGTCACTTTCCCTCAAATGTAGTAGGCTGTGACATGTCCAGTACCACAGTCTTGTCATGCAGTATTGCACCAGTAGGGGGACCTATTACACTGTCCAGTACCACTAGACCAAGGAGTTTCATTTCAATGTGAAGGAACGCTCGAGCAAATCTATAAAGAAAGGCTTCTTCATCACTCATAGATGCAAATGAATTATTCACTATTGTTTATTTTGGGATTCTGTCTTCTAACAGTGGTTTGTTTTTGTTTTTCAGCACCCTGAAGCTTTGGGACTACAGCAAAGGAAAGGTAAGAGACACTACATGGACAAAAATATGTGGACACCCACTTGTCGAACTTCTCATCCCAAAATCATTGGCATTAATATGGAGTTGCCCCCCCCTCCCCTTTGCTGATATAACAGCCTCCACTCTTCTGGAAGTCTTTCTACTAGATGTTGGTACATTGCTGCGGGGACTTGCTTCCATTTAGCTTCGGGCATTAGTGAGGTCAGGCACTGATGTTGGGCGACAAGGCCTGGCTTGCAAGTCGAGGTTCAAATTCATCCCAACGTTGTTCGATGGAGTTGAGGTCTCTGTGCAGGCCAGTCAAGTTCCTCTGGACCTTGCTTTGTGCATGGAGCTATGGTCATGCTGAAACAGGAAAGGCCCTTCCCCAGACTGTTGCCACCTAGTTGGAAGCACAGAATTGACTAGAATGTCATAGCTGTAGCGTTAAGATTTTCCTTCACTGGAACTAAGGGGCCTCGCCCGAACCATGAAAAAGAGCCCCAGACCATTATGTCTCTTCCACCAAACTTTACAGTTGGGTCTGCGTTGGGACAGGTAGTGTTCTTCTGGCATCCGTCAAACCCAAATTTGTCCGTCGGACTGACAGATGGTGAAGCGTGATTCATCACTTCAGAGAACGCGTTTCCACAGCTCCAGAATCCAATGGCGGCGAGCTTTACACCACTCCAGCCGACGCTTGGCATTGCGCATGGTGATCTTAGGCTTGTGTGCAGCTGCTTGGCCATGGAAACCCATTTAATGAAGCTCCCGACGAACAGTTATTGTGCTGACATTGCTTCCAGAGGAAGTTTGGAACTGCAGTTTGAAACTCTGTAGTGAGTGTTGCAACCGAGGACAGACAATATATATACAACAGGTGTGGCTGAAATGGCTAAATCCACTCATTTGAAAAGTTGTCCACATCCTTTTGTGTGTGTATATATAGTGTATGTCAGATGTCTCACTCTTGTTGCAATTTGATCCAAACATAGGAATACTCTTGATCGAAATGTTTCAATTCTCTACATGTTCTTTTCAATAAGTTTTCTCCTCTCATTCCAGTGCTTGAAAACATACACCGGCCACAAAAACGAGAAGTACTGCATATTTGCTAATTTCTCTGTCACTGGTGGAAAGGTAAACCCATCCCCTCTTGCATGCATGTTTAGAAATAGATTTTCAAGAAGATGACTTGTATGCTTTTTACCCATAGCTTCTTCTGAAGTGTCCTTCTCTTCCTTAATGCTCTGCATCCCACAGTGGATTGTCTCTGGCTCGGAGGACAACATGGTGTACATCTGGAACCTGCAGACCAAGGAGATCGTACAGAAACTACAGGGTCATACAGGTAGAGGAGAGTCATGGCAAGAGCTTGATTGAAACGGATTACTTTTACTTTGTGGTGAAACACATGGTGGCAATCTCACTGTTTGAACACACTGTTGCTCACAATATCTTTGTTTAATTCTGCTTTTCTCTTTTCCCTCCCATCCTCTGTGTCTAGACGTGGTGATTTCTACTGCCTGCCACCCCACAGAGAACATCATTGCGTCTGCGGCGCTAGAAAACGACAAAACTATCAAACTGTGGAGGAGCGACTGCTAAGCCTCAGCACCCTGGGCATGCTTATTTTATTTTCATTTTTTTAAACTTTTCATTTGAGGAAAAGAGGACTTTCTGCTGAGAAATCTGGGCCCGAATGCTTTGAGGACTGAGCCTCAACTGGAAGAACAAAATGAATGCAAATTCAGAACATCACCACAACCACATACCTTCCCTTCCTCCAGAACCAGAGCAAACCCCAACCAAACCCCACCACAACCCTCTACTTGGTCTTGCTTGTGCCCTTACATGCTCTACCATCTCTGCCTTACTGTTACTGTGAGCTGGAGGTTTGTGTTTCAATTGAAATACGAGAATCAACTTTTGTCCTTCATGAGGAAAGTAGTTATATGGTATCTCATGATTTAATCTCTGTAGGTGTCTTAGTATTGATACATGTTTTGATCTTATATTTTACCAATCAAGCCAGATTGCATTGGCCTCAAGTAAGTACTCCTATCCCCCATGTTAGGTGTTTTTTTTCCCCTTCAGAGTAATGGACTGTTTCACTGGGGTCTGACATCTCACTTTGACCAACTGTAAATCTCTTTAGAATATAGTAGATTAGTAGCCAGGACCCAGATTGGTTTGTGCTGTCTTGCCAAACATGGAGTTGACATAGCACAGATGGCTCTAAAACCAGGCTGAAAGATAAGTGGTAATTGTCATATTTCCAATATTGGTAATTAAACGGTCAGTACAGAGGCTTTGAAACAAAAAGTCTCATGCATGGCAGCACCTGAGATTGGTTTTATGTTGTATTTATTATAAAGGAATCTGTTCAAAGCTGGAAAGGTGTTGAAGAGGGTTTTCTGTCCTCACCAAGGGGATTTCCAGAGCCATGTTGGGAGTTTTCCTCCAGAGGCATATAGTCTATTTCAAGGAGTTTATAGTGTTGACAGCATTTTCCTCAACCACTTCTCTACAAGTTTCAGTGTCTCTAGTTTGATATCGACACTATGCTCTGAAACAGCAAGCATTGCCTTGTTTTGAGCTCACTTCTCCATTTTACAAGATGTATTCTGATTCTGTACATTAGTGTTGGAGCTCAACTGATGCTTTTTAGAATTCACATTGGATGTAAATGGGACCGTGATAAGTCAGTGAGATGGTTGGTGGGTTGTGAAGTACATCGACAAGAGCCTACATTGAAGGTGCACTTACCTGTACTGCCAGTGCATTTACTGGTTTCAAGTCAATCCTGCTATACTCAAGAAGGTAATAATTCAAAGTAATGTTTGTGAAGAAAGAAATGAAAGCTAAAGAGACTGTTTTTCATTTGAATGATTATTTTAGAATATTTAATTTGGAGATGCTTCCAGTCCATTGTCGTTCAGTTGGTACAAACTCCGTGTCTGGCTGTCATTACATTTAACACAACTTGGTGGTGATTTCATAGCAGTGACCAAATACCTGTTTATTTTGTGCTCTCCATTCTGTACATACTGTATTACTACAACATATGTATTGTTTGTTAGACAAGTAATATTTTAGCTGTCTTTCTGTATCGTTCTCTTTATCTTTGTCTTAACAGCTAGTAGTTCTTTCCCCAAATGGTCATTTTTCCTGCTCTCTTCTGTTTTATCTTATCACTGCAGTGGTATCAAGGGCTGCATGAAATTCTGTATATGCGTTTAGTCAATCTGGATTTTGTGAATATGTATTTGCATTTGACAGCTATAACTTGTGACTTAATAAAGAGCATTTTTTTTTAAAGATGTACAAAATGTGGTTGTCAGTGGCACTTTCTCAACAAAGTCCCTGTAACCTTTTGACTGAGGACAGTAAATGTAATATCCTATTAGGAGAGAGTACAACACAACAGCACAAAGACGAGGAGCATCAAGAAAGTTTAATTTGAGATTTGTTTTATTTTTTTCTTTCCATGAAAGAACATCCGATAACAACCCACAAAGAACAGATGCTTTTTTTCCATCTCCCTAAAAATAAACAATCTAAAAGAGGACAATCCCATCTTGTAACGATAGACCAAAAAAGCCACAAAGTATAGATGACAGTTATCAGGGTGTCATTGCCAACCGCTCCTCACCCTGACCATACATGGTCAGATTTTTTTTTCCTGCCCCATTTCAAATCAACATTAACTCAAAACAATGTATACAACAGCCCACAACAAGGAAAAGGGAGGGGGGGGGGACAGAGTACATAAGCAAGGGATGAAATTACGTTTGTACAAAAATATATTTTTTTGTGTTTTTTCCCCATTACTTTTTACTGTTTATGGAACAAAGAAAGCAGTGATTGTGTCATGAGGTCAGCATCTCCTGATAACATTGTTGAATGTACAAGTAGCTTAGCAACAATCCATTTTGGAGGGCTTTTTGTGTATTTTGAGTGTATTAACTAGGTTTTTCAGGTCCCATATATAACTGCTGTTAGCTGGCAAGGGACCTTCTCTTAGGGCTTTGAGCTGCTGGTATTCTGCTGGTTGACTTTTAGAGAATCAAGGTAGAACTCAGATTACATGTTGTTTTACACCCAAAACCTACTGCGTATAACATGGTGGAATCTGTCCTGGCTCAGAATAGTTTCAACTGAAATAGTTGTCTCCCTCTTGCTAAAATTGACTGGACAAATGTACGGAAGGGATTTATATATATTTATAAATATATACACATATACATATAGACAAAATAGAGCTTTATGGTTTATAAAGCATTTTTCTAAGCTATTTATTCTACCTAAGTAATCATATCAGTCCATTTCCTGCAGGAGGGAGTGAGCTTGCACATCTGAGTATGGCTTTTACATACACTATATATATACCTGGGTCTTAAATCACACGAACCCAATCAAGCTCAGAAAAGGAGACATCATACGCAAGAGAGGACATTAGGTGTACATTTAAAAAAGTTGGATAATCATCAAAATGTGGTTGTTTTTCTGCACTTTTATTTGGGGTGCCAGTCTGATGACCTCATGTTCCAGAGAACTACCTCTACTAGTGCTTTAAGTTGGAATCATTTCAACAATGAGCCAATTCATTTTCAGTAGTTTTTTCCTCACTGACAATTACCATTTAGACCAGATAAAAATACTGCTTAGACAGAATTGGCCTGAACACGGCAGTAATTTCTCTGTTTCCTGAATAGTTTGAAATAAGACCTAATGAAAATTCATCCACCTCACTAAAATACATGAACTAGATTTGGACTAAGGACTTGTCAATCAATCCTGCTGTGGTTATTGCTACTTATTCAATTGAGGTTTTGTCTGACCAAAGAGGAAAAATGAATATTGATAATGTCATGAAAAAGTGCCTTTTCTGATTAAATACTTGTACAAAATTCAAGTAATGTAGCAGTTGTGCATCTCTTCCACTAGGCGGAAGTCACAGCTCTCCTACAGCCACCAAGTTCCCTATTCTCGCTGGTCAACCCCTCCTCTGTTTTAGTCTCTCTAGCTCTCTCTCGTCTGCTATCATGTGGGGCTGATGAACTTGGTCCTGGAGCTCTGCTAGAGTTGATGGTTAATCCAAAGCAGTCTGCTGTCCTTCGGGACAGGGTTTAACCACCCCTTTATAATAACAACGAAACCGCACTATCTCTGGACAATCTTTGGAGAAATGCTTGATGCATAGTTATGCAGCAGCTGCAGCATAGAAAGAACAAAATGCGCAATATGGGCATATAGCAGATTTATACATAATGTTACATATTTAACATTTCAGTTTGACTTAAATGAAACTGGGTTGTCCAGAGAAGTGCAGGGTGTGGATTCCTCTGAGGGTGAGGGGAGGCTGGGCAGTGGAGCAGGCAAGGGTCTCTGTTTCTTCACCAGGCCTACATCCTCCTGTCAGAGTGGACGGTCTGGGCCAGAGTTTGCAATGGAGGAGCATGGGCTCCACAATCCAAATAAGAGAACATCTCACCATAAACATGACTGCATTGATGCAATTCTCCCATGAACTGTTTGACATGGGGCTGTTTGACATGGGGAGGGGGGGGGGTGTGTAGAGAACTGGGATGAAAACAGAGGTAATTGCAAATTTTGCAAAATATATATATATTTTTTTACAAATACCATCAATACTTTTGAAATATCCTGTACAGGTCAAAGGCCAATCTAAAGCTAGGTTACACTGTGAGGAACAGCATGCTTGGTTGCTGTGTGGCGGTTGATTATGGTGTGTTGCAATTCACAGAAGGAGCAGAAACGAATGGTCTCAGAGGTGGAGGGACACATGACATGACAAAGTCGTGGCATCACTTTAAAACGTTCAGTTGACAGTATTTCCCTACAAACCATTTGTCCTGTTCTTCGTAATTTTGCTGTCACCTTAACAGGAAGAAGGAACAATGCTTGTAGTGGAGCAATGAGAGCTTTCATCCGTCTGCTTTCCTTGCCTTCCTGTGCCAACCTTCCAGAGCACACAGCAATGCACATGTAGTATAGGGCTTATGTGAGGGTGAATCCAGATTCACACTGCCCCTAATGTCAGTACAGTACAACAGAATGAGTAGTGCCAGAGATAAGCTTTTTCAGGCCACATGAAGGTCACCCAGCTCTGGGCCTAAGAGGCCACACTGCAGGCGTTCACTCCAATCAGTCACTAAAGCTATCTGAGCCTCTGAAAACTGGACAGATGTAGCGACGTAGCATCCCTCCTCTCATGTTCACACAGTGCTAATAGAATAAGGAGACATGGAGAAGCGGCTGAGTTTGGGTTGAGGGACCTGAGTGGAGCACTGTTCATCTGCATGGTCCAACCTCTTGAGTCCTTCTCTCCCAAAACACATACAGTACACCTCAAAACAGACCCAACCGGACCTGACCGGATTAAACTCGACAGCACCTGAACGAATTGGACCGGACAAGACCTTGCCTCGTTCCTCCCCCCTGCAAACGGACCGATCTCCCTTAAGTTAGTCCTGAAAGTGAGACGCTTCCGAACAGAGCCAGGGACAGCCCATGCAGTCCCGGCTCTCTTCAACAAGTCCAAAACACGATTCTCCCAAAACCTACGCTGCTGATGAAACCGCCACAATTCAAAATACACCTGCAAACAGACCTACCTTCAACACCTGATCTTCTTGGTTGTTGTTTCACATCACAAAACAATGGTTCAAAACACTTCCTTTCCCCTTGGTCCGTTTCATCACTAGTCCATTGGTGTCTTTCAATTCATCTCATGAGTTCATATATATATATATATATATATATATATATATATATATATATATATATATATATATATATATATATATATACAGTGTATAAAACAGACCCATGGACATTGAACTTGTTTTTTGAAACACATCAAAGAGGGAGGACTTCTCTAGATCCAATGATGTCACATAATCTCTCGAGTGGGAGTGGTTTGCAGGACCACCCTCCGTATCCAGAGGGGTTAGAGGCGGAGGGGGCGAGGGGAACATGGGCGACGCCTCGCCTGCAGTTATGTCATTTGGTGGGGCGCCTCTAGCATCTCCATGAGGAAGGTGTCGATGGGCGTGTCCCCGATAAGCTTGAAAAAGAACAGGTGCTCCAGACACTTCAGACCAATGGAACGCAGGGCTGGTAACCGCAGCAACAGCTTGGCAAACCTAGCCCATCAAAGACACAATATAACTATGATTAATGTGACAGAAAATAAGAGGTTGTCTCATATGCTGAGGTACAGTGATTCATGAAAGGGATGCCCATGACAGAATTGAGACATCTGTCATATACTGTAGTCTACAGATACAATACAGAAAGCAGACAGTGCACTTTCAGCCAAACACACTGACAGAGGGGTAGGAAAAGAGAAGAAAGAGACATAGGTGGCACATGAATTTGAAGTCTGGGGATGTGGGATGATTTTCACCATAAAATGCACCTTCATAATAAAGCATTCTATGCCTCATCGCATTTGCAGACTGATGTAAGAGCCTACTAACGTTATTCCTAAAGTGATGAGTAGACTGAATAGTCATAATTTAGGCTAATAATAGAAGTCAATCACTGTTTGCAAGAAAGACCGTTCAATGCCTGGCTGAGTGTGTAGTGGCGTAGAGTAGGCTATATCAGATATATTTCTTCTCCTTCCCATGCATGGGAAAAATTGGGCCTTTTATAAACACGTCTCATGCAATTCTACTACACTGTTATATGACTGGAGATATTAGCAGAATCTTTTTAATCCTTTAACTGCCTCTTCTTGAAAAACATGATTTCACCTAAAATTCATATAAATAACAACTCAAATAAGAACTTCCAATTGTTATTTTATTTTCAACTTGATGTTTCTTTTGGAAATAATAGCTCTACCAAGCGGTTGAGAGATGAAAAGCAATACCATATTATATTACAAAACTTACTTTAAGTCTTCTGTAATGGCTTTTATTGGTAGGTAAGCATTGTTAAATGAGGACTGTTGTCAAATTTGAACAATTATGGTAAATGTGTATGTCCAAACATGAATATTCAATGACATTGAAATGAATGTGTTTTAAATTGGTGTATAGTGCAATGTTACTATTATAGGCATTATTTTATAGGCAAACTTAAGTCTGAATATTGATTAATTGACCCAATGGGCCATGAAATGTGGCTTAACCAATTTATGTTGAGTTGTCAACAATTCATTTATATTTTTCACCAAAATAAGTATTTTTAATTAAAAGGTTATTGACCCTATTTTAAGTCAAACATATTTTTTCCTGACATATCAACTGCCTGGTTGAGCAAATTATTTTCCAAATGATTGCTTTTGAGCATTTTTCCATTTGAACTATTTATCTTCAGATTCCTACTCTTCAGGGACTTTACTAACAGTAATGGTGCAGAATTAATCCCTCACACACTGAATTCCTGCCTTTAATCCCATATCTTTGGTGACTGATTTTGACTTATTTTACAGTGGGCAAAGAGTGCCACAACACAGTACCACAACTGCAGCAACCCAAAAGGATACACATTATGTTCATTATAATGCAGGAAGGCTGGATAAATTGACCCATCAAATTCAAGTCAAGATCATTTTTTCATTTCCACTTCTAAATCCATTGTCAAAATATTCTCTACCAGTCGGCTAAGAATACGGTTAAAGGATTAATACCACAAAAATGACAGTTGCCTGTTCTGCTGACATTGACAAACAGATCAATGAATAACAAAGTTGTCTGATCAATATAATAGGCCTACGAGAAGGGGAGACACAAATAGCCTACAATATGACGTCCATCTAGCCTGGAGAAGGAAGTTATTATCCAAAAACGAACTTTGAAGTGTCACTGATCCAACAATGATAAAGAGTGAATATTCACATTCACCGGATGGCTGATGCTCTCCGATGGTGCCAATAAGATATAGCCTACTGTTCACTCAATTGAGTTTAGAATTTGGATATCTAAATTACAGATTAGAGTATTTTCAATGTCTGCTCTATACAGCAATAGCCATTTACTTTACAAACTATGTTTCCTGCGTTTGTATTTTGAAATATTGTGATATGCCTGGCTGGGCCTATGCTTTTCACAGGCAGTCGCAATTCAACAATAACCTATTTGGCAGTGTTGTGTTTGAGACCACCTAAATAAAGCGAGACCGATTCAAGACCAAGACTGAAGCAAACTGAGTCAAAAAGAAGACAGCCGGGAGGGGGACAAGGGGTGTGATACCAAGTCAAGACCGAGACCAGAAAAATGCGAGTCCAATTCAAGACCACGATTGTTATTCTGTCAAATCACCACCATAATAAGAGTTTAAAATGTCCAGTATTTCTGTGTTCAGATTTCAGAACAACATGTGGATTCTTTAGACATTCAGAATAAATGCATGCTGAAGGAAAATAGAGCCACTCTATTACTAACCCAACACAGTGGGGGAGCAATGGGCCTTCTATGCCTTCAGAGAAGGGCTAAGGATTTATAAAATAATGATTATAATAACAAATTATGATAATTATATTATTATTTTCAATGATGTTCTGATTTAATCTTTAGTTTTTGTTGGAAAGGAAAGGGTAAACACTGAAGAGGAAATAAAGATCCAATCATGATTTTTCTTTGCTGTCTCTGGGGAGATAAATCTAGCTAGCTAAGTCAGCTATTGTCTAGGGCATCAGAAGCTCGATAAAGGCATCTGCCATTCAACTGTATTATGCAAAATTCTGGAGTGACAGTGGAATCAACCAATCACATTTTGACTTCGTGAGTGGGATCGTTTTTTACAAAAACGTATAGAAACTCTGCCTTCTTGAAGGCCAACAGATCAATGAGCAATAGCGAGCAGTAGTTTTCCCACGGTCTAGCTAGCTAGTTTTTGTTGTCGGCTAGTTTGCAGCGGCTGCAGCAGGCGTTATCAAAGAGGATGGTTGCTAATTTGTTAGCTTCTCCATTTAATGAATTTAGTTTTAAACAATCATCACCGGGTGAGTGGAATTGTGTTTTTATTGCAGCGTGTTTGCTGTTGTTAGCCATCTCTTTGAAAATACCTTATTGCATTTAGAGTGGAAATGACTACATTTTAGCAACAAGAAATCTTACAAAAAATCTGTTCATAAACACTCCCATAAAGAATATGACACAATTATCTGACAAGCGACCACTTAGATATGGTCATTTTTACATTTTCATACATTCTTAGATGTAACGAGTACGCTAGGAGTCGGGAAGCAAATACAGGGAGTGAATTTAATAAATAACAGAAAAAAACAAGACATACGAATAGCGTACAGACATAAAACACATGAACAGAATCAATAACGCCTCAGGAAAGAACCAAAGGGAGTGACAGATTTAGGGGAGGTAATCAGGAAGGTGATGGAGTCCAGGTGAGTCTTATGAGGCGCAGGTGCACGTAACGATGGTGACAGATGTGCGTAATAATGAGGAAAACGGGTGACAACGAGTGCCAGAGAGGGGGAGCGGGAGTAAACGTGACATTAGAATGTTTGGGAATTATTTATACTCGGGCAATTGTGAAAATTCTATAGCAATATAGAGTGGGAAAGTGGCTGTGCGTATGGACAATTAATAGACACTGCAGTAAATGAAAGTGAATAAAAACATCTGTCTCGGGCCCTCCCGAGCGGCGTAGTGGTCTGAGGCACTAGAGATCCTGGTTCGAGTCCAGACTCTGTCGCAACCGGTCGCGACCGGGAGACCATTAGGGTGGTGCGCAATTGGCCCAGCATCGTCTGGGTTAGGGGACGGTTTGGCCGGCAGGGATGTTCTTGTCCCATTGCGCTCTAGCGACTCCTGTGGCGGGCCGTGTGCAATGTATGCTGACACGGTTGCCAGGTGTATGGTGTTTCCTCTGACACATTGGTGCGGCTGGCTTCCGGGTTAAGCAGACACTGTCAAGAAGCAGCTTGGCTGTATTGACACAAATGAGAGAACACCTCACTCTGACCATTTTACTTGCCGTAACAGAGCTGGTTAGGCTGTTCTTGACTAACTATAACTTTTTTTTTTGCCAACGTTTACTGACACCAGTAATATTCAGCAGGTGTTACTCGTTCGTAAATTCATCAGTTGTTCTGCGCTCTGGCACACTCAGATGAGAGTCCTCTGAAATCGGAATAGATAGCCAGAGTGCATTTGCGAACACAAGAGATATGCTAACTGTATAATAGTCGTTTAAGTTATTGCTAACTAACCAAATGACACCTGCATCTCTGGCTGTGTAGCCACCAAAAAACGATATGAGGGGAAAGGTCAGTCACTCACCCTTCAATGGCATGACATGTCATCCTCCTAGCAGCTAGCCAGCTAACATTAGGTTCAGTGTTTTTAACTTGCTACATGAATATATAAATATATACTAGCCTGTTAGCCACGTTATGGCTGACTTGTGATCATTACTCTTGCTAGTTTGATTGTATTGACATTCCCAGCTTTAGTTAAATTCATCTGTATTTGTCCAGAATATTGAGTAATTGAAACTGAAACAGTGCATTCTGAATGGAGGCAGCAAACAATGTACCAGGCCTGCTGTGATTTACAACCTGATAGTAATATTTATTGGACTACCAAGAAATGTATTGGTGAATTATATTAATCATGTATTGAACTGCATCCATCTATTCTGCTAGCAGTACCTTAGTGTATGTCATGGAACGTTGAGTCAAATAGAACTTAGTTTTTTTTTAGCATAAACTGGGAATTTTATATTTTTATGGATATTAAGATTGTCTGTTTGTTTCATATCATCAAAGTAGTTAAATCGCTGTCAGTTCCACTTTAAACTTTAGGTCACTGGTTACTTTGTGTGCTAAACGTGAAATGTTTTTTTTTTGTTGCAATAGGAAGTAATAGTTGTACATTTCATTTAGGAAATGCTTAATGGTTGTGTTTTTGTATTCTTATGATTGGGACCTACTGGCTCATTACATTATGTTACAGTTTATGAACAGCTTATCCTTTAACACCATGCTGTGTGTGACTGCTTTCTTTCCACCAGCCCTCTGCAGTGGTGTAATGGTGCCTGGAGAAGTATACTGTCCTAAACGGCCCACCCAGTGAAAGAAAGGCACCCTATGTGAATAATCCTATGTTTCCATATGTATTTTTATTAAAATCACACTTATTTTTATTCAAGAAAAGACAAACATTTGATGGTCTAAGTCCACAACAATGCTTAAACCACATAAATCTGATTGGGTAGGCCTGTCGGGGCCTGGCTCCACAGTGGTTGGGTCTGTATCCACCCAGGCCCATCCATGTCTACGTCCTGATACAAACAGCGCATGATGACAAATGCGCATCAGAAATAGGATTCAAAAAATTCAATACCTGGTTTGCATACCCATTGTTGCCTTAGTTAGTATTTACTGGCAGATATCCTACGTTTAAACATCTTACCTACCCTACCAGCTACCGATGTCATTCTTCTGTGAGCTGCTCCATGCCACAACCAGCTGAGAGCTGCACACTCCTGCTGTCTGCAGATGATCCACTGAAACTTAGGCTGTGTGCGGCACGTGTGTGAACATATTTCACATGCTTTGCGATTGTGTAGGCTACTTTGTGCATGATTTCTCTGTTGTTCTACATAATTGATAAGTCATTTACCTCCACTACACTACTTTGATACGCATCAGTAGTGAGAAGTGAGTGTGCGCAATGCCCACCAAAGAAAAGGGGGTATGCAGTTTATACCAGCGTATACCCTCCGCTACACCACTGGCACTTTGTGTTTTACAAAAAGTGCACTCGCCAATACGCAAACATGTCTATAATAGATACGGCTGTTAAGATATTCATGTTTTAAGAAAGTTTGTATATTTGGCCTGGCGAAGCGGTTTTAATGCGCTAACTGAATTATTTTACTCCACTGGTCTCTGCTGGTCTCAGGATGTCCTCACTGTCTGAGACCGAGTCAAGACTGAGTACAAATTTATTGGACACCAAGACAAGACCAATACTCTCAATATGTAGTCTCGAGACCGGACTCGAGACCCTCTCCAGTACTACAACAATTTACATTAGGGGAAGCTTAGTTTATGGAGGGAGGTGCATGTAACTGTACCTGCCAGGCTGATCCGGGTATTTCTGTTTGCAGTAGGCCTCCAGAGAGGCGTAGACCTTCTCTCTCAAAGCCTCCACCTCGCCTGGGTTTGACAAGCCTTTAGAATCTGAGGAGAGACACACAGCACTGCATCAGACAACCAGTCACAGGATATCATAATGTGGATTTATGCATGTCTGTACACGTACAGCTTTGTGTGTACATTCAAGCATGTGTGTTTATGTGTGTGTGTGTGTTATATATAATATGCCTTTGTGTCTGTGGCTGTACATGTAGACGAGATACAGGGAGTGTTATTGGGAAACAGCAGTGGACAAGCTGGCTGCCCCTAAGACCTGCATGCTACCATCATAAGCCATTAACACTATCAAATGACATGTAATCTACCCTACGGGTTTTTGTCTCATATACATATGCAGGGTAATTCTCCCCATTACACAGCCTGGATGAGGCAACACATGTAGGTTATGTATATGACCTTGTGTTTTCCACTCTGGCAAGAGGTTGGATAACCCTACATTCAGAGGCAATTTGCAGTAGAACTTTTTCTTTGCTTTGGCTATTTTTTATAAAAAGTGTTTCTTTCCTTCAAACATTTTATTTTCATTTTCAATACATATCGACAAATTTACATACATATCGACAAAGCATCTCAGAAAAAGTCCTAGGAATCCTGTTAAAGCCTGTTTAAAGACAACAACAAAAAACTGCCAGCTTTTAGGATGATGTTACACTGCACAGACAAACTCTGATCTAGAAGTAAAATCAACTCATACATTTTGCATTTACATTTTAGTAATTTAACAGACGCTCTTATTCAGAGCAACTTACAGTTAGTGCAAATGTCTTAAGATAGCTAGATGAGACAACACATCACAATCATATCAAGTACATTTTCCCTCAACTAAGTTTTTATCAGCAAAATCAGTGCAAGTAGCAAAAGACAAGTGGCCTTCTTTTTTTTTACCAGGATGCGTGAGAGTTATTTAAGATACTCTTCAGAGGTAATAAAAGTTGCGTCATTAAAGTTGATCTCCGCTGGTAATCACGACGGTTTGAGGTACCGCACAGGAAAGATAGTGATGAAGCTCATTGACATTGTAGCAAATGGTGAGGAATAACCAATCGCGATGAGGCATGGCCAGGTGTGATTTCTACAGTACGCTTCAGACAACCACATTTAAAGTTATTGTAAATCAAATGTTGCATTGATAAAACAAATGATAGAATTTTCATCTGACACGATCACTTTGCCTACTCTTAATTATTGCCTAATATGTTGGCATGCATAACCACATATATATCGTTTTTGGTTTGTATTTTAGCCCCAATTTCGATCTTGTCTCATCGCTGCAACTCCCAGATGGGCAGCAAAGGTTGAGTCACGCGTCCTCTGAAACATGACCCGCCAAATCGAGCTTCTTAGCGCTTGCCCACTTAACCCGAAACCAGCTGCACCAATGTGTCAGAAGAAACACCATCCAACTGATGACAGAGATCAGCCTGCAGGCACCCGGCCCGCCACAATGAGTCGCTAGAGCGCAATGAGACAAGTAAAGCACCCCGACCAAACCCTCCCCTAACCCGGGCGATGCTGGGACAATTGTGTGCCGCCCTACAGGACTCCCGATCACGGCCGGCTGTGATACAGCCTGGGATTGAACCCAGGGCTGTAATGATACCTCCAGCACTGTGACGCAGTGCCTCAGACCGCTGTGCCACTCAGGAGGCCCCGCGTAACATATACAGTGCCTTGCGAAAGTATTCGGCCCCCTTGAACTTTGCGACCTTTTGCCACATTTCAGGCTTCAAAAATAAAGATATAAAACTGTATTTTTTTGTGAAGAATCAACAACAAGTGGGACACAATCATGAAGTGGAACGACATTTATTGGATATTTCAAACTTTTTTAACAAATCAAAAACTGAAAAATTGGGCGTGCAAAATTATTCAGCCCCCTTAAGTTAATACTTTGTAGCGCCACCTTTTGCTGCGATTACAGCTGTAAGTTGCTTGGGGTATGTCTCTATCAGTTTTGCACATCGAAAGACTGAAATTTTTCCCATTCCTCCTTGCAAAACAGCTCGAGCTCAGTGAGGTTGGAGGAGAGCATTTGTGAACAGCAATTTTCAGTTCTTTCTACAGATTCTCGATTGGATTAAGGTCTGGACTTTGACTTGGCCATTCTAACACCTGGATATGTTTATTTTTGAACCATTCCATGGTAGATTTTGCTTTATGTTTTGGATCATTGTCTTGTTGGAAGACAAATCTCCGTCACAGTTTCAGGTCTTTTGCAGACTCCATCAGGTTTTCTTCCAGAATGGTCCTGTATTTGGCTAAATCCATCTTCCCATCAATTTTAACCATCTTCCCTGTCCCTGCTGAAGAAAAGCATGCCCAAACCATGATGCTGCCTGCCACCACCATGTTTGACAGTGGGGATGGTGTGTTCAGAGTGATGAGCTGTGTTGCTTTTACGCCAAACATAACATTTTGCATTGTTGCCAAAAAGTTCAATTTTGGTTTCATCTGACCAGAGCACCTTCTTCCACATGTTTGGTGTGTCTCCCAGGTGGCTTGTGGCAAACTTTAAACAACACTTTTTATGGATATCTTTAAGAAATGGCTTTCTTCTTGCCACTCTTCCATAAAGGCCAGATTTGTGCAATATACGACTGATTGTTGTCCTATGGACAGAGTCTCCCACCTCAGCTGTAGATCTCTGCAGTTCATCCAGAGTGATCATGAGCCTCTTGGCTGCATCTCTGATCAGTCTTCTCCTTGTATGAGCTGAAAGTTTAGAGGGACGGCCAGGTCTTGGTAGATTTGCAGTGGTCTGATACTCCTTCCATTTCAATATTATCGCTTGCACAGTGCTCCTTGGGATGTTTAAAGCTTGGGAAATCTTTTTGTATCCAAATCCGGCTTTAAACTTCTTCACAACAGTATCTCGGACCTGCCTGGTGTGTTCCTTGTTCTTCATGATGCTCTCTGCGCTTTTAACGGACCTCTGAGACTATCACAGTGCAGGTGCATTTATACGGAGACTTGATTACACACAGGTGGATTGTATTTATCATCATTAGTCATTTAGGTCAACATTGGATCATTCAGAGATCCTCACTGAACTTCTGGAGAGAGTTTGCTGCACTGAAAGTAAAGGGGCTGAATAATTTTGCACGCCCAATTTTTCAGTTTTTGATTTGTTAAAAAAGTTTGAAATATCCAATAAATGTCGTTCCACTTCATGATTGTGTCCCACTTGTTGTTGATTCTACACAAAAAAATACAGTTTTATATCTTTATGTTTGAAGCCTGAAATGTGGCAAAAGGTCGCAAAGTTCAAGGGGGCCGAATACTTTCGCAAGGAACTGTATATTTTTTTTTAACCAATTCTGATGGTTGTTAATAGAGGATTTTCTTTTTACAAATATTACTGTTTTAACAGCTTTGGCATCAAGTCACTTGCCGATAATGTTGAACACAATCAAAGTTAACATAATCCCCTAGATGCCTTCAATTGCCCAATTTATAGGCATGTGTAGGCATCTTTTTTAAATAACATAATGCTGATGTAAATAAATAATACAGTAATTAAATAATACAAAGAAAGGTATGTTTATTCATTAGCCTACTGGTTAGACGTATTTAGGCATGGATAGATACTGTTGCATGTAGGTCTAGATTATTAATTGATTGAAATCAAAAATCATAAATATCAAAAAAAATAAATATCAAAACATTCTATCAACAACTCGAAAGCAATTGCATGTGGCTCAGGAACCACTGACTCTGCATTTTTCTATCAAGACACCTGCTGTTTAGCATCATGAGGTCTCCTTAACTGTCGACTACGTGGGACTAAACATGCTTCATGCATAGCTTTTATTTTTACCCATAAGAGTAGGAGTAAAACGTCTCTATTCACAGAATTTACAACAAATGTTCTACTCCTAGACACTTTATGCATACAGGCATAAAGTGTCCTGATTTAAAAAGTGCCCTGATTCAAAATATTATGCAACACATTTCTGGGTCTGATTGGTTACCACTGAGCAAGTATTTGTATTAAAGGAAACTGAAAAGGCCTGAATACAGCAATACTCTCATCTCAGTGTGGGAAAGGACTCAGTCCCTCTGAATCCCAGCATTCCCCATCTCTGTGAGATGCCCCTAATTAGGGGAAAGTAGGCTGTGATGTGCTCCAGAGCCAGGGCTATAACAGAGTGACCCAGGAGCACAGAGGAGCAGTCTGTCCTGGGAGAATGAGGCCCGGCGGCACGTTCCCACACTGCTCTTTGTCTCCGGGGCCACGGCACAGACTCATTAAAGACAGGGAGCATGTCTGGTGCCAGCTGGGCATTGCTTGTGCGGGCACTCAGCATGGTAATGAAGTTACCCCTGGCCTGTACCATAGAGCAGAGGGCTAGCAGACGGCTAGCGCAGGGCTAACAGAGGGATGGCAGAGGGCTAGCGGAGGGCTAGCAGAGGGCTAACAGAGGGCTAGCAGAGCAGAGGGGGGTCCACCCTATGTTCTCTTTCACCCCTATGTTCCCTGGGCCCTAAGGTCCCTCAACCTGTGTTCCCTCAGCCCTGTGATCTATGATCCCTGTGATCTATGATCCCTGGGACCTATGTTCCCTCAATATATGTTACCTCAGCCCTATGTCCCCTCACACGTCTGTTCCCTGCACCCTTTATTCCCTCAGGCCTATGTTCCCTCAACCCTATCTGTGTTTCCCCTGTATTCATTTAGCAGCGGTCGGTCACCACTGTTAAATTGTTACCGCCATGCCCCAAAATATGATTCAAAAATATATATGTGTAAGTTCGAATCCCCCCAAAATCCCAGCGAAAAATATATTTTAAATGTGGACACATTGAGGTGTTGTGAAGAAAAGTGCAATCATCACCTTGAAAATTAAGATTATTGGCTTGATTCAATCCAACCAGTATTTTAGTATTTACGCAAAATAACACAGACACTGGACAGAGGAACTCTGCCTAGAAGGCCAGCCTCCCGGAGTCATCTCTTCACTGTTGAGACTGGTGTTTTGTGGGTACCATTTAATGAAGCTGCCAGTTGATGACATGTGAGGCGTCTGTTTCTGAAACTAGACACTCTAATGTACTTGTCCTCTTGCTCAGTTGTGCACCGGGGCCTCCCACTCCTCTTTCTATTCTGGTTAGAGCCCATTTGCGCTGTTCTGTGAAGGGGGTAGTACACAGATTGTACCAGATTTTCAGTTTCTTGGCAATTTATCGCATGCAATAGCCTTCATTTCTCAGAACAAGAATAGATTGACGAGTTTCAGAAGAAAGTGCTTTGTTTCTGGCCATTTTGAGCCTGTGATCGAACCCACAAATGCTGATGCTCCAGATACTCAACTAGTCTAAAGAAGGCCAATTGTATTGCTTCTTTAATGAGGACAACAGTTTTCTGCTGTGCTAACATAATTGCAAAATGGTTTTCCAATGATCAATTATCCTTTTAAAATGCTAAACTTGGATTAGCTAACACAGCGTGCTGTTGGAACACAGGAGTGATGGTTGCTGATAATGGGCCTCTGTACGCCTATGTAGATATTCCATTAAAAAACTACAATAGTAGTTCCAGCTACAATAGTAATTTATAACATTAACAATGTTTGCACTGTACAAAAACAAGGACAATTATAAGTGATCCCAAACATTTGAACGGTAGTGTATATATATATAATATACAGTATATATATACAGTACCAGTCAAACGTTTGGACACACCAACTCATTCAAGGGTTTTTCTTTAATATTACTATTTTCTACATTGTAGAATAATAGTGAAGACGTCAAAACTATGAAATAACACATATTGAGTTATGCAGTAACCAAAAATGTGTTAAACAAATCAAAATATATTTGAGATTTGAGATTATTCCAAGTAGCCACCCTTTGCCTTGATGACAGCTTTGCTCACTCTTGGAATTCTCTTAACCAGCTTCATGAGGAATGCTTTTCCAACAGTCTTGAAGGAGTTCCCACATATGCTGAGCACTTGTTAGCTGCTTTTCCTTCACTCTGCGGTACAACTCCTCCCAAGCCATCTCAATTGGATTGAGGTCAGGTGATTGTGGAGGCCAGGTCATCTGATGCAGCACTCCATCACTCTCCTTCTTGGTCAAATAGCCATGACACAGCCTGGAGGTGTGTTTTCGGTCATTGTCCTGTTGGAAACCAAATGATAGTCCCACTAAGCGCAAACCAGATGGGATGGCGTATCGCTGCAGAATGCTGTGGTAGCCATGCTGGTTAAGTGTGCCTTGAATTCTAAATAAATCCCTGACAGTGTCACCAGCAAAGCACCCCCCCCACCATCATACCTACTCCTCCATGCGTCACGGTTGGAACCACACATGCGGCGATCATCCGTTCACCTACTCTGCGTCTCACAAAGAAACGGTGGTTGGATCCAAAAATCTTACATTTGGACTCATCAGACCAAAGGACAGATTTCCACCGGTCTAATGTCCATTGCTCGTGTTATTGACACAAGCAAGTCCCTTCTTAAAATTGGTGTCCTTCAGTAGTGGTTTCTTTGCAGAAATTCGACCATGAAGGCCTGATTCACACAGTCTCCTCTGAACAGTTGATGTTGAGATGTGTGTGTTACATTTATTTGGGCTGCAATCTGAGGTGCAGTTAACTCTAATGAACTTATCCCAGATGTGGGACCAAGTCATTGTTTTACAAGTCACAAGTAAGTCTCACGTCTTAGCACTCAAGTCCCAAGTCAAGACCGACAAGTCTCAAGTGAAGTCTCAAGTCCTAAACTTTGAGTTTCGAGCTCTAAACAAGTCATAATGTGGTCTTCACCAAATGTAATACAATTTCAGATTTTTAACAAGAGTAGTAGTTAGTAAATTACATTTACACAAATCATGAATGCTCGTATATTTATTACTTTCTCTGTCTCATGGGTAGTCTTGTACAGAATCTCCCAACCTTCACACACACACGCACACACACACACACACCCTCTCTGTGTGTGGTTACAGTAGGCTAACGTATGTCAATGGGTTTAGGAACAGCAGTAACATCAGGCAGGATTTAGGCTACCAACTGCCTAGTCAGTTGTAGCTCAATCTTCGGTGCAATGATCACGTTCCCGCACTGACTAACTGTGTGGAGGCATTGATTTAACGTTACGTTACAAATATATAGCGGTCGGCTATATTATCCACGACTTATCATTCTTTGTGCAGCTACAAATGTTGAACAAAGTTGGAAGTTGTTGCGCCTCGGTCTGTAATTTTCTTCAAGCATGTATTGCAAGTTGCAATCCGTTTTTTTGTTGACTACAGCGTAGTCTTTATATCTGAAAATAATAATTTTGGATATCATCTTTCCAAGGGTTCCACCTGAATTCACCCACCGACTTTTCCTCTGCACTGCCACGCGCAACTTTTTCTCAGCTAACACAATTTGATTGGCTGCTGTCCGATTCAAACTGTAATCCATTAAATGAAGAGTTGATGTGCTGCACATTTTTTTTAAAAGCATCATTTTAAATATTTGGGCTTGGGGAGGGTATCAAGTTAGTTTGAGTCAAAAGGCTCAAGTCCAAGTTAAGTCATGAGTCATTGGTGTTAAAGTCAAAGTCGAGTTGCAAGTCGTTCATATTTGTGACTCGAGTCTGACTTGAGTCCAAGTCATGTGACACGAGTCCACACCTCTGACTTATCCTATGCAGCAGAGGTAACTCTGAGTCCTCCTTTCCTGTGGCGGTCCTCTTGAGAGCTAGTTTCATCATAGCTCTTGATGTTTTTTGCGACTGCACGTTCAAAGTTCTTGAAATTTTCCGGCTTGACTGACATGTTTTAAAGTAATGTTGGACTGTTATTTCTCTTTGCTTATTTGAGCTGTTCTTGCCTTAATATGGACTTGGTCTTTTAGCCCTATTTGGTATCTTATGTATACCACCCCTACCTTGTCACAACACAACTAATTGGCTCAAACACATTAAGAAGGAAAGAAATTGCACAAATTAACTTTTAACAAGGCACACCTGATTGCATTCCAGGTGAAAACCTCATGAAGCTGGTTGAGAGAATGCCAAGAGTGTACAAAGCTGTCATTAAGGCAAAGGGTGGCTACTTGGAAGAATCTCAAATATAAAATATATTTTGATTTCTTTAACACTTTTTTGGTTACTACATGATTCCATATGTGTTATTTAATAGTTTTGATGTCTGCACTATTATTCTACAATGTAGAAAATAGTAAAAAAATAAAGAAAAACTCTTGAATGAGTAGGTGTGTCCAACTTTTGATTGGTACTGTATATATACTGTATATCAAATATATTTCATATCAAAGCCCTCCCTTGAGAAGAGAGAAGCCCTCCCTTCTCAAGGTGCATTTACATCACAATATCAATGGTAACGTTAGAGTTGAACCGCTAGGGACAAATTGTCAAAATGAAGACCATAATTGATGTGTTTCACTATAAATAAGCCAAAAACATCTGGCTTTCGATAAAAAAAAAAATCATGAAAGTTACTCTTTTATTAAACGACATAAACTATGTTTTAAGATCATCTTTGAGAACTAACAATAACCAATGGCATTGGGACCCCATTGAGTTTGATATAATGTTTGAGTCACTCAGATAGCATAAGAACACAGCTTATTAAGCCATTGCGAAATGTGTAGAATGAAAGTTAATTAGATTTGTAACTGAAAATATTCTCTCAGCCCCATGGCTAACTGTATAGAATTGGAAGAAATTACCGTTACAACTGCAATTCCTTCTCTGCAGCCAGTAAAATGTCCAGTCGGAGACCGCACCATTGACCACGCACACTACCGCGTTTAAAAGATAGAATTGAGAGAACATGGGTCTGAGGGAACATGGGTCCCAGGGAACATAGACATGGCCCCACAGAGGGCTAGCAGAGCAGAGGGCGAGCAGAGGGCTAGCAGAGCAGGGGGCTAGCAAAGAGTTAGCAGAGCAGAAGGGTAGCAGAGCAGAAGGGTAGCAGGGCAGAAGGGTAGCAGAGCAGAGGGCTAGCAGAGCAGAGGCCTAGCAGATGGCTAGCAGAGGGCTAGTAGAGTAGAGGGCTATCAGAGGGCTATCAGAGCAGAAGGCTAGCAGGGCAGAGCGATAGCAGAGCAGAGGGCTAGTAGAGCAGAGGGCTATCAGAGGGCTTGCAAAGCAGAAGGTTGGAGGCTAGAGGCTGTCTGTAGGCACTGTGGGCAGAGTGCTGCGGGCCACATAAGTGCCATGCCACTTACGTGGGTGGGAAAAAACACTTCAGGAACATGGGTCTGGTGGGTGATGGTGGTATGTGTGCATCAATCAATCAATCGGTGGCAGGGTAGCCTAGTGGTTAGAGCAGTGGACTAGTAACTGGAAGCTTACAAGTTCAAACCCCCAAGCTGACAAGGTACAAATCTGCCATTCTGCCCCTGAACAGGCAGTTCACCCACTGTTCCTAGGCTGTTATTGAAAATAAGAATTTGTTCTTAACTGACTTGCCTAGTTAAATAAAGGTAAAATAAAAAAAAATCAATCAATCAAATGTATTCATAAAGCCCTTTTTACATCAACAGATGTCACAAAGTGCTTATACAGAAACCCAGCAAAACCCCCAAACAATGCAGATGTAGAAGCACGGTGGCTAGGAAAAACTCCCTAGAAAGGCAGGAACCTAGGAAAAAACCTAGAGAGGAACCAGGCTCTGATGGGTGGCCAGTCCTCTTCTGGCTGTGCCAGGTGGAGATTATAAGGGTAAATGGCCATTAAGGCCAGATCATTCTCCAAGATGTTCAAATGTTCATAGATAACCATCAGAGTCAAATAATAATCACGGTGGTTGTAAAGGGTGCAACAAGTCAGCACCTCAGAATTAACTGTCAGGTCAGGGTTCAAAGGCCGCAGGCAGAACAGTTGAAACTGGAGCAGCAGCACGACAAGGAGGGTGTATTATGGTCCTCGAGGGCCACACAGTATAAGAGTTTACTGGTATCGTGTGCAGTCATTGTTTGGGAGGTTAAAGTAGCAGGAACAGGTGTATTCAAGCAGAACCCCTTTTTTTCTGTTAATATAATCTAATAATCTAATCTAAAAGGCTCTGGATTAAAGGGGTGGTAGGAGTGTATGTATGTGATACCTGGGTTGAAGAGGACAATGGCTCGAAGGCACCCCAGCTCTGTCTTATCCATCTGCATGTCTCTCATCTTGGACACCAGTTCTGTGAGCACTCTGGATGGAGAGAGGGAGACACATAGACAGGCTCTTAGAGATCTGACCATCAGCCAGCAACACCTCCCTTGGTCACCGTTCATTACACCCTCCTTTATCTACAGGTGAAACTCAGTGGAAACTCAATACAAATCAATTGACAACAAGGCCCCACTGGCCTGATACACTTGGGATGTTCAACCAGCTAGAAATGGTACAGCCCTGCCTACACCACCTAATTCAAGCCTCTTAGAACAGGTCTGATAAAAGGAAATACATGAACGACATAGTGCAAACACAATCACAGACTGTAACCGAACACTGACATTCCCAGCGCCCGCGTGTGACATCACTAGGCGGGGTAGCGTTTCGTTTTGGGAGTATGACCCGACTGCTCAAACTCCTCACCCCTCTCTGACTCCATCACGCCCGCTCTCTCTCTCCCTCTCCCTATGTCACTCTTTCAGGTCAATTGCAGCTCTTAGCTCATCCTAATTTAATTTTCCTGTTGGAACAATGAGGGTAAAAAAAGACTTGAGTGTTGAAGTTAACCGCCCTCTTCATTTGTATGGCCGAGAGAAGAGAAGAGGAGAGGAGAGGAGAAGAGAAGGAGCGGATAGAGCTTCATTATCAGTCATCTTAATGCTTCCCCAGTTAATGCAAAGATGTAATCCATCCATTAGAAGTAGTGAACTGGCAGTATTGCTAATCACTGAGTACAGATTCCCAGCTGGGGATAGAGGGAGATGGAGAGAGAGAGTGGGAGGGGGGAGAAAGAGAGGGAGAGAGAGAAGAGAGAAAGAGAGCAGAGAGAGAGCGAGAGAGAGAGCGAGAAACAGAGAGAGACAGAGAGAGAGAGAGAGAGAGCTGTTGCCCTCAAAAGAACACTTCAGTTTGTGACTCAGCATGCCAGGGGACACAGGGTTTAGAGTGTTGGAGTGCTTAACAATTCAATCTCTTGGATTGATCTCACAGTGGACGGTCTTATCAACTTCTGTGTACACTGAGAAGGCATATCTTGATACTGTTCTTTTGTATACATTCGTCTATACAAATGTGACTTGAAAAAACAAACGATGCAACAAGAGGCATCAAATGTGACTAATGGAAAAGAAGGTCAATATCTGCTTTGGAATAGTCACAGCCTGCCATGGGATTGCAGTCAAACGAGTGGGATTTCATCAGGAACGCATTTAAATAGATTTTTTCAAAATGTCTGTCTGAGCAGATCTCCATCTCCCTGTGATGTCCGTTGCCTGTAGCCATACATATTTAATGAATGTGTGTTAATCAATAATAAGAGCACTCTCTGTTACGCATCACCACCTCTTCTTCTGACAGAGCCTTTTCACTGTTACAGGTCAGGGTCTACTTTTCTCTTGCCCTAATTGTGGAAACTGTGGAAACGTCACATAGCAACCAACAAAAATGTATTTCACAAAGCTGATTGTATCTAGGCAGTGTCAACAGGGTGATCTTGACTACCTGTCAAAGATGGCTCCCACTCCAGCACTGTGGGCGCTGTTACGATGGACGTGTAGCCCTGTGGCCAGGAGGATCCCATCTTTCACCGCTATCGAACGGTGGGAGAAGGATGCGATGAGGAGCTCATTCCACCCTGAGGGAAAAAAGCGAGAGAAGAGAGAGAAAGACTGAAAACCTATTACAAAGTTCATCAAGTTGCATTCAACATTCAAACTAAATTGAGCTGACAACAAGGGAAGGGAATTCCAATTAATCAATTCTAGGCTGAATAGGCAAACCAGAATGCTCTTTCATGCATAGGTTGTGGGCCATCAGTAGCCCATCTCAGACGTGCTTCCCAGAGAGACAAGTGTTTAACAGGGTGTACTGCTCCTGCCATCCCAATAAAGGCAACACACTTCATATACCAAGTAAGGGTAAGGCACGGAGAGCGTTGTGCTGTTTGAGTGACAGGGCTCCTTTAACTGTTCTGCCTAGCAACACTATCCGCTTTTCCCCAGAGTTGAGTTGGGAATGAGAGGGGCTAGAATGCTTTAATCTGTGAGACAGCAGAGCTAAAGTGGTTATTTATAGAAGACGTGAGCTGAGGGCTGAGAAGAAGAGAGAGGACGCTCTCAGCTAGCTCCAGAACAGCTCTTTCTCAGAAGGTCTCACTCTCTCAATCACTACGGGTACCCAGAAGGAGAATGGTTAGACGGGGTAGGAGAGGGTTAGAGAGATGGATGGGGATGGATGGGCCTCCTCAGGGTGAGTTGTGTAAGTGAATTGTGTAATTCTTCAGTGATAATGCACAAGAAGCAGGTGTTTGGAGGATATATTGGCACAGGTTTGTCGAGGGCCGGCAAACGATGCCAATATATCCTCCAAACACCGGCTCTGAGGGCATTATTGCTTTTATACAACAAGTTATCAACATATTCAAATAATGATTGACATATTTTTATAAAAAAATTATTTTTATGAATTCATTTCATCCTTCCACAAGATATAGTCCTGTGACACAAATCTAGGGTTGCTACACAAGCCGACTGGTTGTCCATTACTATCGGTTCGGGTTGCCTGTCTTTTTGCTCTGTATCTATGGACGCGACCCATATTGGCTGGCAACGTTCTTATCCCTTGCTTGCCAGCTAGCCAACTACTACTAACTTGCAGTCATGTCAAACAGTGCAGCCAGAATAACAACGAAGTAGCTGCATTTGCATTTGTTTAAGCTGTTTTCTAGTGACATTTATTTGGATTCATCCATAACAATGAGCTAATGATGCGCAATTTCACCTGGCATTGAACATAAGTTCCCTTGTCAGGAGCTAACCTAAGAACACAGCTAACACAATCAATTCAAACTGAAGCTGGAAAGACTTCAAACTAGCTGCACTTCTTTTCATTTTTCCTGTTTTCTATTGATAGTTCTTTGTATATATCCATAAAAATGGTGTTGATTCATAATTTCGACTGGCTGAGAAAAGCTGCCTACCTGTCTCATCCCGACTCCCGACACGTTCATTACTATGGGACAGCTGGAGATCGAATTTGAATAATGAAACAATGTTGCAAATGTCAGAGAGACAGACAGCAAGATTTATACAAATCTCCGCTGTTGAAAACCAAATGTTAGTTTAAAATCAAGTTTATAAATTGCCTGGCTGGGATGATGAGACAGTGGACTGTGCAGTCAGATGGAACAGAGTAAATAGGTATTTTAACGTCATAGATTTAGCCGGTGGTAACTTGTGGAATAGACACCGGCTGAAATGCGGTTTTAACCAATCAGCTTTCAGGATTAGACCCACCCGTCGTATAAGGAGCGACAAGCAATCAGCAAGGGCAACATATAGGGAAAATACTTTTTAAAAATTCACAAATGATGATAGCATATATAAAGAATATGACAGATGATTCATTCTATGAGATTGACTGCTCTTGACCTACAAATAGCCTACAAAGCCCATAATGCTGCAGTGACCTGCCCATGGGGATGCTGATGTGGTCTGATGAATGTTCATGACCTGGTCATGTTGAACTCACCTGCTCGTAGGAGGATGACCTGGTCGTCCAGGGGCAGCTCAGAGAAGTGGGGGATCCTCTTGGCCCACTCCACCAGTGTAAAGAGCTGCTTGTCGGCTGCTTGGCAGATGTTAGTCACTGGGTCGTTGGGCTGGAGAGAGACACAAGGGAAGGCTTGCTGTCACAAATACATTTAGCAAAGGTTAAAAGATACTTAAGTGATAATGCCCTCAAAGTCCATGTTTGGACGATATATTGGCACGCATGTTGCAAACCGTGCCAATATATCCTCCAGACACGGGCTTTGAAGGCATTATCACTTTTATACAACGGGTTACCAGATTTAATTTGAATATTGTTCCAAACAATGTTGCAAATGTCAGAGAGACAGACAGCAATATTTATACAAATCTCTGCTGTTGAAAACTAAATGTTAGTCTAAATGAAATGTGAGATAATGTCTAGATGCTTTTTATAGTGGAGATCAAGTTAATAAATTGCCTGGCTGGGCTGATGAGACAGTAGATTGGCAGTCAGATGGAACAGAGTAAATAGGCATTTTAACTTCATAAATTTAGCCAGTGGTAACTTGTGGAATAGACCTCAGCTGGAATGCAGTTTTAACAATGTCCATCGGATGGGGCCACAGTGTCTCCTGACCCCTCCTGTCTCAGCCTCCAGTATTTATGCTGCAGTAGTTTATGTGTCGGTGGGCTAGGGTCAGTTTGTTATATCTGGAGTACTTCTCCTGTCTTATCCGTTGTCCTGTGTGAATTTAAGTATGCTCTCTCTAATTCTCTCTTTCTCTCTTTCTTTCTCTCTCTCGGAGGACCTGATCCCTAGGACCATGCCTCAGGACTTCCTGGCACGATGACTCCTTGCTGTCCTCAGTCCACCTGGCCGTGCTGCTGCTCCAGTTTCAACTGTTCTGCCTGTGGCTATGGAACCCTGACCTGTTCACCGGACGTGCTACCTGTCCCAAACCTGCTGTTTTCAGAGACAGCAGGAGCGGTAGAGATACTCTTAATGATCGTCTATGAAAAGCCAACTGACATTTACTCCTGAGGTGCTGACCTGTTGCATCCTCGACAACTACTGTGATTATTATTATTTGACCATGCTCGTCATTTATTAACATTTGAACATCTTGGCCATGTTCTGTTGTAATCTCCACCCGGCACAGCCAGAAGAGGACTGGCCACCCCTCATAGCCTGGTTCCTTTTTAGGTTTCTTCCTAGGTTCTGGCCTTTCTAGAGAGTTTTTCCTAGCCACCGTGCTTCTACACCTGCATTGCTTGCTGTTCTGGGATTTTAGGCTGGGTTTCTGTACAGCACTTTGAGATATCAGCTGATGTAAGAAGGGCTATATAAATACATTTGATTTGATTTAACCAAACATCATTCAGGATTAGACCCCCCCCCCCCCCGCTTTATAAATTGTGACGTGTGTGGTTGAGTATGTATTATGCGAACACACTGTGTGCATGTGCATTTTTGCTGCATACAGTATGTGTCCAGTCACAGCAGTGCACCACCGGATGAGAGAGCAGCGCAGGGCCTGATCCGCTGAGCCAAGACCCCACACACACACCCCTGCCTTGTGAATGATCACCTCCGAGGAGGAGCGAGCAGGAAGGCAAAACAAACAATGATTCTGTCCCAGCCCGAGGAGGAAATACCTGCAGAGAAGCAGCAGTAAAACCTTACTACCTTACTCTCTATCTCCAGCAGAAGAGCAATATCTTCAGTGCATTTCTATGTTTTGCAGAAAAAAAGAACTAACCGATGACATCTTCAAAAGTTAAAACATTTTAAAAACTCGTTGCAGTTTTTTTTGCTTTTAATCCTAACCTCTTTTTATGACCTTTCTTCTCATCATTTTAACCACAAATCATTGAAACGCACCATTTTCACATATGTCGACACTGGTTTGGTGCTGGAGATATTGAATATGAAGTCGAAAAGTGGCAGAATTGCCCTTTAAGAAATAGCTTTCAAGAAAGCTAAACAAGTTATAGTCTCTGGAATTATATGGACTAGTGAGACTGTATTCTCACTCACCACCTAGGTTATAATCCTGACTCAGACAGAGTAAAGTCTGGATGAAAAAGGTCAAGATGTAAAGTATATGGACGAAAAGTTAGCAGAGGACAACATGAAAAGGAGAGATCTGAAAGGTAGAGGAAAAGAACTGAGAGAGAGAGAGAGAGAGAGAGAGAGAGAGAGAGTGTGTAGGGTGGATGGAAATATGGATGTGAATGGACAAGAGCAAAGAAACCTCAACTTTTAGAAGCCATCAAACTGAAGGCCTCACTCAACCCAGGAGGAAACCGTGGTTAGTGAAGGAGGCAAGCACTTCTAACGTATAAACATATCCAGTGGAGAGAGAAAAATGTCCCCATCAATGTTATCAATAACAAAAGGTATCTTCTCTCGCTCCCCAACTTCTCTCTCTCACCAAATCCCACAGATCAATGCTGAAAGCTTCGAAGATCTCAACTACAACTGTAGCTCTCTGGAGAAGATTAGAGTAAGATGAGAAAAATGAATTGCATCTCCTCTTCCTTCCATTCTTCCTCTACTTCTAATGCTCAGGCTCCCCACTCCATCCCCCTTCCTTCCTCCCTCCCTATAGTGTGAAACTCTCACTGACTGCCGAGAATCAGACACGACCACTTGAAATATGAAACAGTATGAAACAGTTAACCAGACACAAAGCCAGCACTGTTTTGAAAACTGAAAGTAGTTTTTCTTTGGGAGGAGAAAAAAAAGCATCTTATAAATATTGAAGCATCTGATCTCTGTGGGAGTCGTTGTGCACCGCACGGGCTCAGCGCGACAGTTTTTCCGCCTGTATTTCTCCTTCAAACACATAAACAAATCCGCTAATTCATTCCAAAGGCAGCCGCAGCCCAAACAAAACAAAACAAAAGGGGCTGTATTTTGTGTCCCTGTCGAGGCCTCTCAAAAGAATACAACTCCCAGAGTTCTCGTTAAACACGGTGAAGGCTCATGAATATTGCATGGCACTCTTAGCCTTGTTTACTCTGACCTCGTTTCTCACTGTATACACCATGAAGATGACAGGGGAGAACATAGACCACACTCCCGCCATGAGCACATATTATCTCACTGTAGGTGAGTGAGAAGATACCAGTCAGAGGATGTTCTGGGGAGTCACAGTGGAAGAGACCACAATGCCTTCCGAGGTCTGGAAGAATAATTGTATTTTTATTTAACCTTTATTTAACTGGGCAAGTCAGTTAAGGACAAATTCTTATTTACAATGATGAACTTCTTTTAACTATCTTCTTAAGATGATTGTCGCTAGGCAACCGAGCTAGCTAGCTATCTAGCTAGCAAGGACAATCATAACAGCATATTTTTACTGAGATTACTGGTCAATTTTTTGAATTGGATTTAAAACAATCAATACTGAAAATGTAAGATTAAGTTTGTGAGTGAATTAAACATGTTCAATTGCTTTCTTTAACTTATTTTCTCTCTGCCTTGAGTTTAAGAACTTTATTGAGGAATAGCAACTTTTCATTAATGTATTTTTAAGTATAAAGTTAAGGAAAAAATGGCACTTAAGTATATTTTTCTTCTTAAGAAGATATTGTGAATTCGGGCCTAGGCCAAGAGGGACCGCTGTGACCTTACAGAACCCATAGCTGTCTGTGAGAGAAACTCTTTTACATTCCTTCTCTGTGAACATCCTTCGCTCTGGAGGATAGGGGGCCAGCTGATCATTTTCTGAAATAGACGTAACCCTCCCCAGAGGAGAGACGTAACCCTCCCCTGAGAAAGAGATAGAGAGATATGGAAAGGGACTGTGAGCGTTTGGGCTTATGAGAGACGCTTTGAGGACACCTCTTAATGCTTGACGCAAACATGAGTGGTTTTTGTTCCAGACTGAATTGAAGGCTTTGGTGTGCATTATTCACAGCCAATATCCATCTCAGCCTCTCCTCTCACGGAAATGCATGGCTTGCATATCGTCCTATTAAATTTTGATCACTTGTGGAGGGGAGAGATCAGAGACTGGCTTTTACATTTTTCATATTCTGCTTAAACCCCACTACAGTTGTGTGACAACAAAGAGAAATGTGGTAGTCAATAGATGATTTGTTCCTAATCCAAATTTCCAACAAAATTGTGAGTTGAGAGTAAAGATCTCATGATGGGCTGTGTGTTGAAGAAGAGTATTGAGAGTACCCTCAACCAAGTATGCTCTGAACAACATTAGCCTACCTCTCTGTTTGCAAAGACACAGCAGAGAAAGAGAGCGACAAAGAATTATACAACTTGACAGATTCAAACAGCACACAAGGTTGGATTATACACAGACAGAATGAGAAAAATCCATAGCGAAAGAGAGAGGGATAGTGAGAAAGAGCCAGACAGAGGTAGGGAAAAATCCCCAGAATGTCGTGTTACCCCACTCCTCCCCATCCCTCCCTCCTTGAAGAGAAGGCCCTGGCTTGTCTGACTGGAGGCATGCTACTAATGCCTGTTTAACTCCGGTTCTAGGTCACCATGAGATAAACACACTTTATTCAGCTTCGCCAAACCCCGGTCATTAGACAGTGGCAGTCCCCATTCATGGAGTGCATTCACGGGCCCTGGCCCAGGGATTCACTAACACACAGGGCAGAGGGGATCCTAATATACTGGGACTGTCTGCCAAGGGGACAGCGCACGGGGACACATTCCAACACTGACTGTGCCTCTCTACCCTTGTTAAATCGACTCCTAACTATGGATGCACGATATATTGGTGAACATATCGGAATAGGACGATATTAGCTAAAAATGCCAACATAAGTATTGGCCGATGTCTAGTTTAACACCGATGTTAAAAACCGATGTCAAAGCTACCGTGCATACCTATATAACATAGATACTTGATGTAATAACGCCATGTAAAATGTTGCGCTACACGTACAACACAGCATTCCTAACCTGGCCCACAATGTCTGCTGTGTGGATCGAGCAGTGAACAAGTCCAGCAGTCATTTGAAAGAGTAAGAAAATTTCAGTGAGACAACTCAAAGGGCGAAATCCATTAAAGCCAAGATAATGGAATTCATTGACCTTGACAGTCAACTGTTCCCTATCATCGGTGATGTTGGCTTTTACTGACTGGTCGAGCACAATTACACACTACCAAGTGCGCTATTTTCCAGATGTTGTCCTACCAGAGTTACACAGTAATAGAGTCACTGCTATTAGTTTCACAACATACATACTATGGAACACCGTCTTTGCGTGTCTAAAAAGATACAGTAGCACTGTCAAAGCTGTACAAAAAAGTCTGCAAACAAGCAAACACCGGCCACAAACGATATGTTCACAATAACGAGTTGGGAATAAAGCCTCATTTGTTGGACCGCAACTTCTGGGGTAGCTATCTTTAGCTTGGTACCTAGCTAGTACCAATACAACCAGCCTAAAAACTATGCCCAGTAGAACCTGCAGTCATTTTCATTCAATCTTAGCAATGATTTAGGAATCCTTGTGAGTAAGTATTTGCTAGATTGCTACTTATTGTTCGCATCAAAAACACAAATTGAATCAGACACTTCAGGAACAGAAAGAAATAGAGACCTAATCAGAAATAGAGAACAGGTGGGAAGGAGTGAATGAGCTAGTTAGGGGAGATGTAGAACAGCTGAAGAATGAGAGACAGAGAAGGTAACCTAAAAAGACCAGCAGAGAGAGACAGAGTGAAGAGAAAGGACAGGAACAGACATAACAAGACATGACACAACCAGCCTAAAAACTATGGTAGAACCTGCAGTCATTTTCATTCAATCTTGCAATGATTTAGGAATCCTTCAAAATAAAAGTATGTCTTTGACAGTGAGGCAAATTAATACAAATAGTATAATTATGCAATACTTTTACTTTGAAGGCAAACTGCAAATTACACAATTGTCCATAATCCCTATTGTGGCTAGCTTCACAACACATAATTTGCAGTTTGCCTTCAAAATTGCTTTGATGAAGCTTAATACAAATAGCTGCATATTACGTTAGCTTTGGGCAACATGGTAGCTGGCTAGCTATTTATTTTCATGAACTATTGTGGCTAATCCTTATTGTGGCTAGCTTCACATAGATGGGTCCGACCACCATTAATCAAACAAAAACTGTCTTACAAATTAGGGTTATTTTAGATGATGACACCTAGCTATATAGTTAGTTAGCTAACTATAGCTACTAAAGCAGATGTCGTGTTATTTGACATGTCAAATAGTGTTATTTGACATGTATTTTTTTTGACACGCAAAGACCCAAACGTAGGTTTTGATTATGTTTTACTTGTAATGGGGACATACGTAAATGCCAACAAAATAACTTTTTGGTCAGTGTGGTGTGTGTGTGTGTGTGTGTGTAACCTTTATTTAACTGGTCAAGTCAGTTAAGAACAAATTCTCATTTACAATGACGGCCCGGACGACGCTGCGACAATTGTGCGCCACCCTATGGGACTCCCAATCACGGTTGGATGTGATACAGCCTGGATTTGAACCAGGGACTGGAGTGACGTCTCTTGCACTGAGATGCAGTGCCTTAGGCCACTGCGTTCATGTGTGTGTGTTAACTATTTAACTGTACTAGAACGCTTAAAAGGATATCGATACCGTTATCGGCCCAAAAAAATCATATAGATGCATCACTACTCCTAACTTTTCATATGATTATGAGGATCCTTTTCAGTGTCAATTGAAATATAAGTAGAAGGGGAACTAGGAGGTGTCTCAGCAGTTGTCTTTAGCTCGGGCAAATTAGATGAATAAAAATGTCCCACATTACCCGATCTACATGGCCTATTGAACTACAACTCCCCATTACAATCAATACCTTAAACCATAGCAAGAAATAAACAAAAACCTACAAATATGGATCCACTAGAAATTACCAAGAATTACTCAAATGACCAAAACAAGTGGTATTTCTCTGCCTTTATCAAAGCTAGATTTCTAGAAAAGATCGATATCCTCCTCTATCTCCTGCGGGGCACCTCCTGTTGGTGTCAGAGCCCCAGCGGTGAGATGTAGAGCAGAGCAGTTACGGCAAGGCGAAGCCCAGACAGACACACACACAGAGTGATTTAGTGTGTCAGAGAGCTGCCAGCCCCTCCCCTCTCCTTTCCCTCTCCTCCCAAATGTCAACGCTCATCACGTACATTTCCATCTACCCAAAAACAGCTCCCATTTACTCACATAACAGCCTTCAGAGTTCTACCTTCACTTCACAGGACACTTCCCCCCCAGAACAGACGAGTCCCAGAAGAAGCACTCCCTCACTCCCTCCTTCCTCTGTCCCTCACTCCCTCCTTCCCTCTCCTACACAACTGCTATGTGTCTGTTGTTCCAGTAGGATTCCTGAGAAACCAGAGTTTGGTGAGATGCTGTCAGTAAAACCTTCCTTAGATTAGATGATCAAATCACATACAACTGGTGTAGAATTCACTGTGAAATGCTTGCTTACGAGGCCTTCCAAACAATGCAGAGTTAAAAAATAAAAACAGTAACACAAGAGTGGAGCAATATAAAGGGAGTACCAGTACCAGAGCAATGGGCAAAGGTGTGAGGTATTTGAGGTAGATAACAGTGCATTTGGAAAGAATTCAGACTTGACTTTTTCCACATTTTGTTACGTTACAGCCTTATTCTAAAATGGATTAAATAAAACATTTTCTCAACAGTCTACACAAATGATAAGGCGAAAACAGGTTTTTAGAAGTTTTTGCTAATTTATTAACGATAAAAAACATAAATACCTTATTTACATAAGAATTCAAACCCTTTGCTGTGGGACTTGAAATTGAGCTCAGGTGCATCCTGCTTCCATTGATCATCCGTGAGATATTTCCACAAGTTGATTGGAGTCCACCTGTGGTAAATTCAATTGATTGGACATGATTTGGAAAGGCACACACCTGTCTATATAAGGTCCCACAGAGCAAAGACCAACCCATGAGGTTGAAGGAATTGTCCGTAGAGCTCCGAGCCAAGATTGAGTTGAGGCACAGATCTAGGTACCAAAAAATGTCTGCAGCACTGAAGGTCCCCAGCAACACAGTGGCCTCCATCATTCCTAAATGGAAGAAGTTTGGAACCACCGAGACTTGTAATAAAGCTGGCTGCCCGGCCAAACTGAGCAGTTGGTGGAGAAGGGCCTTGATCAGGGAGGTGACCAAGAACCCGATGGTCACTCTGAAAGAGCTCCAGAGTTCCTCTGTGAAGATGGGAGAACCTTCCAGAAGGACAACCATCCCTGCTGCACCCCACCAATCAGACCTTTATGGTAGAGTGGCCAGATGGAAGCCACTCCTCAGTAAAAGGCACATGAAAGCCCACTTGAAGTTTTACAAAAGGCACCTGAAGGACTCTCAGACCATGAGGAACAAGATTCTCTGGTCTGATGAAACCGAGATTGAACTCTTTGGCCTGAATGCCAATCATCATGTCTGGAGGAAACCTGGCACCATCCCTATGATGAAGCATGGTGGTGGCAGCACCATGCTTTGGGGATGTTTTTCAATGGCAGGGACTGGGAGACTAGTCAGGACTGAGGGAAAGATGAATGGAGCAAATTACAGAGAGATAAAAACTTGCCCCAGAGCGCACAGGATCTCAAACTGGGGTGAAAATTCATCTTCCAACAGAACAATGACCCTAAGCACACAGCCAAGACAACACAGGAGTGGCTTTGGGACACGTCTCTGAATGTCCTTGAGGGGTTCAGCCAGAGCCCTGTACTGAACCCAATCAAACGTATCTGGAGAAACCTGAAATAGCTGTGCAGAGACGCTCCCCATCCAACCTGACAGAGCTTGAGAGGTTCTGCAGAGAAGAACGGGAGAGACTCCCCAAATACAGGTGTGCCAAGCGTGTAGCGTCATACCCAAGAGGCTGTACTCGCTGCCAAAGGTGCTTCAACAAAGTACTGAGTAAAGGGTCTGAATACTTATGGAAATGTGATATTTCAGTTATATTTGCTAAAATTTCTAAAAACCTGTTTTTGCTTTATCATTGTGAGGTATTGTGTATAGATTGATGAGGGGGAAAAAACATTTAAATACATTATAGAATAAGGCTGTAATGTAACAAAATGTGGAAAATGTCTGAATACTTTCCGAATACACCATACTTACACAAGGTATTTGAGGTAGATACGTGAAGGCAGGGTAAAGTGACTAGGCATCAGGATAGATAATAATACGAGTGTGTGTGTGTGTGTGTGTGTGTGTGTGTGTGTAATGCGTATGTACGTGTGTTTGTGTTGTGTCGGTATGCGTATGTGTTTATGTGCATAAATAGTGTATATGAATGTGTGTTGGTTTTCTGTGGGAGTGTTAATGTTGTGTGTATCAGTGAGTGTTTATATGGTGTGGGTGTATATGTAGTCTAGTGTACATAGGGTCAGTGCAAGATAGAGTCAGTGCAGATTGTTTGGGTACCATTAATTTACTATTTAGCAGTCTGGCTATTTAGTAGTCTTACGTATGGCTTGCGGGTAGAAGCTGTCTCGGAGCCTGTTGGTCGAAGAGTAGCAGAGTGAACAGTCTATGGCTAGGTTGGCTGGAGTCTTTGGCAATTTTTCGTGCCTTCCTCTGACACCGCCTGATATAGAGGTCCTGGATGGCAGGGAGCTCGGCACCAGTCATGTACTGGTCTGTCCACACCACCTTCTGTAACATTTTGTGGTCAAGAACAAGTGACATGCATTCACTATACCAAGCGTGATGCAGATAGTTAAGATGCTCTCGATGGTGCAGCTGTAGAACTTTTTGAGGATCTGAGGGCCCATGCAAAATCTTTTCATTCTCCTGAGGGGGAAGAGGCGCTATACAGGGCCCTCTCCACGACTGTGCGGGTGTGTGTGGACCATATTAATTCCTTAGTCTGGAGCATTATTCACGGTTGAGCCAGACAGAGTCTCGTACTCAAGTACTATTTGAGAAGGTCTGGTCACACAAATTTCCTAAGTGGCAAAGGTCCAGATGGATACCGTCATTTATCGGCGTAGAATCAAACCCCCACCTCACAACCCATGTGACCCCAAACTGTTTATGCCCCTCTTGTTGGCGGAAAGAACATTTAGCAGTTTTATAGGTAATTTCCCGCAATTCTACACATTTTGCTTGAGGCAGAGAATTGTTTTGATGTTTTAAAGCTTATTTCCTGCGGCCTTGTGAAGTAAGCATTTCACGGTAAGGTCTATACCTGCTGTATTCGGCGACTGTGACAAATACTATTTGATTTGATGTGATTTGTTCCTCATCCTCATGTTGGCTAATGGCTGCTCCCTGTCAATCAAGCGATACCCTGGGGAGTCCCGCTCCAGAGAGGATAATGAAGATTGTCAGATTGCAGCATAGTTGAACTGTAATGGTGTGGCAAATTGTTGTGATAACACTGATTACATGTTAATAATGGCCATTACTGCAAAGACACACGTCAGAGGCTGAGGAACCTGTTTCATACCGAGGGAACATTTTAGAAAATGGAGAGTGAGTGTGTATGTGCATGTGCATATGTGGATAAGTGTGTTGGTGTCATTGTACATATACAGTGCATTCAGAAAGTATTCAGACCACTTGCCTTTTTCTACATTTCATTATTGTAAAATGGATTCAATAGTTTTTTCCCCTCTTCAATCTACACACAATACCCCATGATGACAAAGCAAAAACACCTTTTTAGACATTTTTGAAAAATAAAATTAAATAAAATGGAAATATCACATACATAAGTATTCAGACCCTTTACTCAGTACTTTGTTAAAGTACTTTTGGCAGATATTACAGTCTTGAGTCTTGTTGGATATGACGCTACAAGCTTGGCACATCTGTATTTGGGGAGTTTCTCCCACTCTTCTCTGCAGATCCTCTCAAGCTCTGTCAGGTTGGATGGGGAGCGTTGCTGCACAGCTATTTTCAGGTCTCTCCAGAGATGTTTGATCGGGTTCAAGTCTGGGCTCTGGCCGGGCCATTCAAGGACATTCAGAGACGTCCCGCCACTCCTGCGTTGTCTTGGCTGTGTGCTTATGGTCACTGTCCTGTTGGAAGGTGGACCTTCACCTCAGTCTGAGGTCCTGAGCGCTCTGGAGCAGGTTTTCATCAAGGATCTCTATGTACTTTGCTCTGTTCATCTTTCCCTCGATCCTGACTAGTCTCCCAGTCCATGCCCTTGAAAAACATCCCCACAGCATGATGCTGCCACCACCATGCTTCATCATAGAGATTGCCAGGTTTCCTCCAGACGTGACGCTTGGCATTCAAGCCAAAGAGTTCAATCTCGGTTTCATCAGACCAGAGGTTGTTGTTTCTCATGGTCTGAGAGTCTTTAGCTGCCTTTTGGCAAACTCCAAGGGGGCTGTCATGTGGCTTTTACTGAGGAGTCGCTTCTATCTGCCCACTCTACCATAAAGGCCTGATTGGTGGTGTGCTGCAGAGATGGTTGTCCTTCTGGAAGGTTCTTCCATCTCCACAGAGGAACTCTAGAGCTCTGTCAGCGTGACCATCTGGTTCTTGGTCACCTCGCTGACCAAGGCTCCTCTCCCTCGATAGCCCAGTTTGGTTGGGCGCCCAGCTCTAGGAAGAGTCTTGGTGGTTCCAAACTTCTTCCATTTATGAATGATGGAGGCCACTGTGTTCTTGGGGACCTTCAATGCTGCAGAAATGTTTTGGTACCATTCCCCAGATCTGTACCTCGACACAATCCCGTCTCGGAGCTCTACGGACAATTTTGCTCTGACATGCACCGTCAACTGTGGGACCTTACATTGACATATGTGTGCCTTTCCAAATAATGTCCAATCAATTGAATTGACCACAGGTGGACTTCAATCAAGTTGTAGAAACATCTGAAGGATGATCAATGGAAACAGGAAGCACCTGAGCTCAATTTCGCGGGTCATAGCAAAGGGTCTGAATACTTGTGTAAATAAGGTATTCCTAAACACTTCTAAGAACCATATTTTCACTTTTTCATTATGGGGTATTGTGTGTTGATTGAGAGGGATTTTAAAAAAATGTAATCCATTTTAGAATAAGGCTGTAACGTAACAAAATGTGGAAAAAGTCAAGCGGTCTGAATACTTTCCGAATGCACTGTATGTGTGTGTGTAAACGGCTCCTGCTCTTCAGGACAGAGTACAGGGTGAACAGTGCATACGGTGTAGTGACTCACCGAGTTGGATGGCATGCCCAGGTTGGTCTCGGTGTAGGTCTCTGTCTTGGGTTCCACAGCGAGCTCGGCCTCCAGGACCTTCTCCACGGGCATGTCCTCGTTGACGCCGCTGGTGGACTCCACCTCGTTCTCGCTGCGCTCTTTGGCCCGCTGGCGCTCCTCCTGGACGGCTGTGTGTAACAAAACTGGTTCCGGTCACTACTGCTGCTGCGGTGTTGTCTAGTGTGTGCGGTGTTTGTGTGTGCGTGTACATATGTAAATAGTGTGTGTGTATCATTATTATTACATTAAGTCTGATATAAAGACCGAGGTAACAGATCTACACTGAAATATGTGAGTCCCCATAATTACAGGACATGTGAATAGAAACATGACAGGAAATACAGTAGCGTGTGGACACAACATATACAAACACTTCATACAAGGACCCTCTCTCCTGCTCTGTCTCAATGTAGAGCACAATAACAAACAACAAGCTCCTTTCATGACCACCATATATTGACACATTAATAATGGATGTGGTACGAGTCCTCATTGACGCCCTGCATGTTTACCAGACACTTGACAGAATGGCTTTGACAGACTGACTGGCGCACAGACACACATCAATGGGGTCTTTGTGTGAAATAATGTTGTTTTTAGTCTGTCCAGTAAATAACAGTCTCACTAAGTCTCTGTGTAAAGCGGGAACTTGTTGGATCTGCTGTGTGATTGGCTTGGCAGGGAGACACAGGAAGTGGTTTGTGTGCTGAGCAGACACCGAGGCTCACTGTGGCCGAGGCAACCCTAACCGCACCTCCACCCAGAGAGGCGTATGTGTGTTCATATGAGCCCGTAAGGGGAGGCGGTTGCTATGCGCTGCCTCTGGGTTTCAACCTATTTCTTCCCTCTCCTCTTCCCACTAAACGTAAACACTCCCCCACACACACACATCTACACACACACACACACACACACACACACACACACACACACACACACACACACACACACACACACACACACCTACACACATGCACACACACACACCTACACACATGCACACAAATGAAGACACTTCATATTCTTTCTTTTCTTTCTTATTTCTTCCTATTCCAAGTGCTGAATCACAGGGGTGGGGGTTCTGGGAAGGGGAGGACAGGGAGAGAAGAGGGGAGGGGAGGAGGGGGGGGGACGAGGGGCCCCACTTTAGAGGAACTGCTGTCTGGCGGTGGAGGTCAGCCCAAGGGTAGAATAGTTGTGCTGGAGTCAGAGAGAGGTGAGGAGGGCTGAAATCATGTTAGCTTTATTTCCCCCTTCCCCTGACTGGGAGAGCATCAATTCATTTAATCCTGTTTTTCTGCGGATTCGCTCAGCCTTTTGGACTACCGCTGCCTTGTTCTCCCCCTGCCTCAGGGTACAGGGGGGCTTAGGCTAGCAGAGTGAGGTGAAAGGCAGTAAATGATAATATCCTTGAACGGAGGTTGAGCCCTATGATGATATAAATAAAGAGTGAATGGGGGTAGGGAGGGAGGGATGAGGGGTGCATGCTGAGGTCAAGACAAATTGGGCCGAGAAAGAAAAGCTCTTATCTACTTATCATAGACTCTCTTGTTTTCTCTTTTCCTTTGCTTTGGTTTTGTTCTGCGTCTGACACCCATTGGTTAAGGGTGGGCTGAACATCTGCATGTTGGTCTAGGATCAGTTTTGTATTGTTTTTGCCTGGTGCAGTGGTTCATATTCAGAACAGGGAAAGCTGATCCTAGAATAACATGAAGTGATTTCTGATATGGAAGGGGACTGTGTGCTTCAGAATATACACCTTAATATAACTGGAATACCACATTCTGTCTCTCAAGCCATAATATTTCATGACTGAACTTAGGAGTTAAAACAGTATTCCAGATCAATAGTTCACCTTAGAGAGTGATGACGCGGTTCTGATGGAGAGAGCTAGTGTGTCATCCACTCTCTGCTTCCTACAGGAAGTGTGAACAAGTGTGCTAAAAGTGCTAATTTCCTCCTCTCTTATGAAGTGCTAAAACAACCTCTTCCATTTTCTCTCTCGTTCTCTCTCTCCTCCCTTCCTTCTCCTACCTGCTCTCCCTCTCTTGTGCTAAATCATTGCTCTTCAAGTGAAATCAGAAAGTATTCATCATGAATAGGTCTGCCTATGAAGGCTACCAATCACTGAAGAGCCCTGATATGCATCACCTGTAATAAAGACTTCCATTTTCCATTATCTGCTTATTTCAATCTTGAACGCCTCTGAGGAAGTCAGTAATTCTACATGCACAATGTGAGTCCTCTGCAATTACTGCTCCTCATTCAATAGTAATGAAGAGGCAGATGAGTTGAGCTCTCATTATCACACAAGTGATCTCAACACACTTCAAGTTCTCTACATGAGGAGCTGAATGATTCCTGACAGAGGGAAGGTTGAAGTGATTCTGTGTGTGTGTGTGCGTGCGTGTGTGTGTGAGAGAGAGGGATAGAGAGAGAGATAGAGAAAGGTAGGCAGAGAGATCAATATAAAGACAGACAGATAGAGAGAGAGAGGGAGAGAGAGAGAGAGAAGGAGAGATAGAAAGACAGAGAGAGAGAGGGAGAGATAGAAAGACAGACATAGAGAGAGGGAGAGATAGAAAGACAGACAGAGAGTGAGATAGAGATAGTACAGACAGGCAGAGAGAGAGGGAGAGATAGTACAGACAGGCAGAGAGAGAGGGAGAGATAGTACAGACAGGCAGAGAGAGATAGTACAGACAGGCAGAGAGAGAGGGAGAGATAGTACAGACAGGCAGAGAGAGAGGGAGAGTTAGTACAGACAGGCAGAGAGAGAGGGAGAGATAGTACAGACAGGCAGAGAGAGAGGGAGAGATAGTACAGACAGGCAGAGAGAGAGGGAGAGATAGTACAGACAGGCAGAGGGAGAGATAGTACAGACAGGCAGAGAGAGAGGGAGAGAGATAGATAGAAAGACAGACAGAGAGAGGGAGAGATAGTACAGACAGGCAGAGAGAGAGGGAGAGATAGTACAGACAGGCAGAGAGAGAGGGAGAGAGATAGATAGAAAGACAGACAGAGGGAGAGATAGAAAGACACAGAGAGAGAGGGAGAGATAGTACAGACAGGCAGAGGGAGAGATAGTACAGACAGGCAGAGAGAGAGGGAGAGATAGTACAAACAGGCAGAGAGAGAGAGGGAGAGATAGTACAGACAGGCAGAGAGAGAGAGGGAGAGATAGTACAGACAGGCAGAGAGAGAGAGGGAGAGATAGTACAGACAGGCAGAGAGAGAGAGGGAGAGATAGTACAGACAGGCAGAGAGAGAGAGGGAGAGATAGTACAGACAGGCAGAGAGGGAGGGAGAGATAGTACAGACAGGCAGAGAGAGTGAGATAGAGATAGATAGAAAGACAGACAGAGAGAGGGAGAGATAGAAAGACACAGAGAGAGAGGGAGAGATAGTACAGACAGGCAGAGGGAGAGATAGTACAGACAGGCAGAGAGAGAGGGAGAGATAGTACAAACAGGCAGAGAGAGAGAGGGAGAGATAGTACAGACAGGCAGAGAGAGAGAGGGAGAGATAGTACAGACAGGCAGAGAGAGAGGGAGAGATAGTACAGACAGGCAGAGAGAGAGAGGGAGAGATAGTACAGACAGGCAGAGAGGGAGGGAGAGATAGTACAGACAGGCAGAGAGAGTGAGATAGAGATAGTACAGACAGGCAGAGAGAGAGAGGGAGAGATAGTACAGACAGGCAGAGAGAGAGGGAGAGATAGTACAGACAGGCAGAGAGAGAGGGAGAGATAGTACAGACAGGCAGAGGGAGAGGGAGAGATAGTACAGACAGGCAGAGAGAGAGGGTAAATAAGGCCTTTATCCTCAACGGCATGTGCTGTACCTTCTCTCTTCATTCCACAGGCCAGACACTTCTGGTAGCGACAGTACTGGCAGCGGTTTCGCTGGCGCTTGTCGATCAGACAATCCTTGTTGTCGCGGCAGGTATAGGTCAGGTCCTTCCGCACTGTCCTCTTAAAGAAGCCTTTACAGCCCTCACAGCTGTACACTCCATAATGTTTACCTGGGGACCAACATGTCGTTTTAACTTCAAAAGTACATAGAGAGTGGCTATTAGACATTTAAGACACATTTCCCACACACTTATCCTCAGTTTCTTATTGGGGATAATAAAGGAAAAATGATATTGATTACATACTGTTTGGACAATAACAGAGGGGTGAAAATGTTGACTATAAGTGTAATGTATGTTACTATGTTATGACATTCTGCTGTCCTGATGAACAGCGTTTGTGAAGATCACTAACCTCTAAGCGCCTGTCTGATATCTGTCTGATATTAACCTTCTCCTCCACATCCTGTCTGATATTAACCATCTCCTCCACATCCTGTCTGATATTCTGTCTGAGATTAACCTTCTCCCCCACATCCTGTCTGATATTCTGTCTGATATTAACCTTCTCCCCCACATCCTGTCTGATATTAACCTTCTCCCCCACATCCTGTCTGATATTCTGTCTGAGATTAACCTTCTCCCCCACATCCTGTCTGATATTCTGTCTGATATTAACCATCTCCTCCACATCCTGTCTGATATTCTGTCTGATATTAACCATCTCCTCCACATCCTGTCTGATATTCTGTCTGATATTAACCATCTCCTCCACATCCTGTCTGATATTCTGTCTGATATTAACCATCTCCTCCACATCCTGTCTGATATTAACCATCTCCCCCACATCCTGTCTGATATTCTGTCTGAGATTAACCTTCTCCCCCACATCCTGTCTGATATTCTGTCTGATATTAACCATCTCCTCCACATCCTGTCTGATATTCTGTCTGATATTAACCATCTCCTCCACATCCTGTCTGATATTCTGTCTGATATTAACCATCTCCTCCACATCCTGTCTGATATTCTGTCTGATATTAACCATCTCCTCCACATCCTGTCTGATATTCTGTCTGATATTAACCATCTCCTCCACATCCTGTCTGATATTCTGTCTGATATTAACCATCTCCTCCACATCCTGTCTGATATTCTGTCTGATATTAACCATCTCCTCCACATCCTGTCTGATATTCTGTCTGATATTAACCATCTCCCCCACATCCTGTCTGATATTCTGTCTGAGATTAACCTTCTCCCCCACATCCTGTCTGATATTCTGTCTGATATTAACCATCTCCTCCACATCCTGTCTGATATTCTGTCTGATATTAACCATCTCCTCCACATCCTGTCTGATATTCTGTCTGATATTAACCATCTCCTCCACATCCTGTCTGATATTCTGTCTGATATTAACCATCTCCTCCACATCCTGTCTGATATTCTGTCTGATATTAACCATCTCCCCCACATCCTGTCTGATATTCTGTCTGATATTAACCATCTCCTCCACATCCTGTCTGATATTCTGTCTGATATTAACCATCTCCTCCACATCCTGTCTGATATTCTGTCTGATATTAACTATCTCCTCCACATCCTGTCTGATATTCTGTCTGATATTAACCATCTCCTCCACATCCTGTCTGATATTCTGTCTGATATTAACCATCTCCTCCACATCCTGTCTGATACGAGGCAAAGTGCAGTAGAGTAAAACACTTCCTCTCCCTGTGCTGCAGACACCACAGCTGCTTTCATTCCTCGTTAACCCAGCTAAGAGAAAGTATGAGGTGTGTTAAGTATCTACGGCGTATATGAGTCAGGCTTTCAGTGTGTGTGTGTGTGTGTGTGTGTGTGTGTGTGTGTGTGTGTGTGTGTGTGTGTGTGTGTGTGTGTGTGGACTCACATGAAATGGTGATGACTATGGTGGTATTGCAGTCGCCACAGATGACCCAGACGTGTCAGTGGTGTGTGTGTGTGTGTGTGTGTGTGTGTGTGTGTGTGTGTGTGTGTGTGTGTGTGTGTGTGTGTGTGGACTCACGTGAAATGGTGATGACTATGGTGGTATTGCAGTCGCCACAGATGACCCAGACGTGTCAGTGGTGTGTGTGTGTGTGTGCATGTATGACTGTAACCTTAGGGCACCTACTGTACCTGAGGAGCGGTCTCCGCAGATGGCACAGATGTGTTTGGTGAGGGAGAGAGGCATGCACCCCGGCGAGGGCTGGGCGGGCACCTTCATCACCCCGTTGAGACCCAGCGGGGGTTTGATGTCCTCCGAGCTGCTGACCGAGTTCATCTGGGAGTTCAGCTGGAACATCAACACACACAAACACAGGAAGAGACAGGTCACAACGCCACTCTGACACTGACACTCAGAATGTCATCCACACACTTCATCAGATTATACAGTAATACTTTGATGCCCTTCGGCCTGACTGTTCCTTTGCTGGGATATGCTTAATGCCCATATTTGTGTTCGTTTACGGATGACATCCTCATCTTTTCAGGCCCAAGCAATGGCAATGTGATGCAGTGTGGATACTTTACGTCATCGTCCAGGGACAGCTCTGTTTTCAGCAAGATAATGATTACAGCAAGATTAAGCATAGACTAGGGAGAGTAGACCTCAGCACACAGAAAACAGAATGGTTGAGTATGTATCCATGCAGCTGAGCTGATTGGGAGGTTTAAGCTAACTACAGTTTGGCTGTAGTTCCAGTAGCAGCCTAGCAGGCTTTCTCCCTCTACTCCCTTGCCTGTGTTTCATATCTAAAACCTGTCGCTGCTAGATCCTGCACCACTTCACCGGAGGAGTCCTTTAATTCATGCTCTCAACAACCCCCCTAGCCTCCACATGCTCAGCGCTAGCATAACTTCAATGCAACATTTAGCAGTACAGCAGAATAAAGGGCCAGTGTTTGTTTTAGCAAGAGAGTGTTCTAAGTAAGGACTGTCAGTGCATTCATACAGACTGTCACTTGAGGTTCTCCTCCAGTGCATGAGGGAGGGGCACGGTTATTTCAATATTACAATATCCAAACGTACGTTAGTTGTTGATCATGTGTGAGTATTAATTTTTTACGGAAAAAAATATGTCTATTTTTAACAATGAAAATATGTTTTCTAAATTCAATTAAAATATCCATGTGACATTGTTACACACAAGGATATACCATGACATTTGAAATTCTTAATTTAATAAAACAAACTTTTGAATGTAGTTTATATGTGGTGTGCCCCCCCAAAAAAAGACAGATGGCCTTCACCAAAGATTATAGTTTGTTGCTTTCGTTGGCCAATCAAATGGGCAAATATCTCCATGTGTAGCAAGTGAAGTGAGAGCTCACTAATGGAAATAAAAGTACGAAATTAAAAGTTCAAACACCCATCCCCACAGTGCACTCAGCTCTGCTGTGAAACTGAGCTTCAATAATGTTTATGTGAAAACCCCCTCTCCAACTGTGTAGATTCACATGGAGAACTAAGAGACACTAATCAACTATGCTGTGCTGTTATAGTGGATTTACTAAGAAGCTCAATTACCACTGAACAATAATTCATTGATATAGGCAGAACTAGCTAGCTAGCCAACCATTTGTACAGCTATGGAAAAAACAGAGCCATGTCTGTGTCAGCATGCTCTAAAAACCATGATGTCAAAATGACCAAAATAGAAGCAAAAAGTACAAATAATTCGCTTTGGAAAAACTGGAAATGAAAGGGACTGAATGCAGGTTTTTTTCATGGAAACATTTAAGAACTCTATAGATTCTACAGCCAATAACAAATAGTATATCAACAGTATGACAGTGGTTATATTACTGTAGTATTACCAAGTGATGTATTTCTTTCACGATCAACACCTATCCTGGTGTAACGTGTATACCAGACAGGGGGAGACTTGCTAGACTTCTTGCTAGACTGGGATACAGGGGATACTGTGGGGTTCACATGTCCTAGCTAGCTAGCATATGTCTTAATTGAGTTACTGCACATTGTAAAGACACATGTCTTACAGAGCCAATGCTAATCACACTAAATAGCTTGTGGCATAAAAACACAGACAGTGTTTGTAGAGCGCGAGAGAAGAAGATGAAAGAAACATGTTGTATTCAAGATATAATGATGAAAATAACACGACGCTGCAGTTCACGCTAGACTTTCGAACCCTTCTTCAGGTGAGTTTCCAAAGCGCTGTCAAGGACTAGTTAGTATACTGTCTATGTTTCCACATGAACTATATACAAAGACAAACATATCCCCTTTCTTTCTGACATGGCCACAGGGCACACACAGATGTACAGTGGTACGCTGACAGGCCACACACACCCACTTGATTTAGCTGTGCGGTACACACAGGACACCCCCACATCAAGGGTCAAATGAGCAGCAGCAAACTACCAAAGCCTCGTCATACATACTGTACACTTACACTCTACATGCTTTCACACATGTTCACATACATGTGCACACATCTACACACACACATGCAATCTGATTGGACTGACTTCCTTCTTGGCAGAAAATCGGATCTAATTGAATCATTGTCATATTGCGACTGAAACTCAAGGCTATAGAAATTGATATAATGTGTATTACTGAGCTTATGTTACAAAGACAATAGATTACATTGAAGACGTCATGTGTAGTGCCATAATTCAGATATACACTACTTCATTTACATAGATAGAACTCCATGTATATCTACTGATGGTGTTAAATCAGGTTTCCTTGATATTACGAAAGGTGTCCCACAGGGGTCGATTCTGGGTCCTGTTTTTTTTTATACTGTTAACAAAAAAAATATTGACTTGTTTGTACAAAGAATGTACATGCCTATGTCCTGCCTCTCGCTAAATAGTACAAAGCAGATTCAGTTTAAGTTCCTATATGTCCTAGACTATGGTGACATCTATATGAACGCAGCTGCCACTTCATTAAAGCTGTCAGATGCAGTTTATCAAAGAGCACTGCGCTTTATGATGGGCAACAATTTTAGTAATCATTACTGGATTCTCTACCAGAAAGTTGGTTGGTCCTCTTCGATGTCACGTAGGTTGATACATTGATATGTTTTCATTTATAAAGTCCTTTTACAAAAAGTCCCACTTTATCAAACATCATTACTAACCTTTAGACATACAAGTTACCACACCTGGTCTCGGGGATGGTTAACTCTAGAAACTCCTTTGGTCTCTACTAAGTTAGGTAAATCAGCTTTTTGTTTTCTTGCACCTTATTTGTGAAACAATCTTCAAAACGTTCTAAAATGTGATGTTCTGGTGTCTCTAGTGTAATTCAGAAAGTTGATTGGGAACCTTAACACTGGTGAATGTGTTTTTTTATAACAGTGTTTTTCTTTCTTTCTGCTTGCATTTGGTATTTATATTGATGTGTGTAAAACAGACCTTGGTCTCAGTTCAACTCCCTGATAAAATAAAGGTTCAATAAAATGTATGAAGACTGTCAGTGCATTCATATAGACTGTCAGTGCATTCATATAGACTGTCAGTGCATTCATATAGACTGTCAGGGCATTCATATAGACTGTCAGTGCATTCATAGACTGTCCGTGCATTCATACAGACTGTCAGTGCATTCATATAGACTGTCAGTGCATTCATATAGACTGTCAGTGCATTCATATAGACTGTCAGGGCATTCATATAGACTGTCAGGGCATTCATATAGACTGTCAGTGCATTCATAGACTGTCCGCATGCATTCAGTGCATTCAGACTGTCAGTGCATTCATATAGACTGTCAGTGCATTCATATAGACTGTCAGTGCATTCATATAGACTGTCAGGGCATTCATATAGACTGTCAGGGCATTCATATAGACTGTCAGTGCATTCATAGACTGTCCGTGCATTAATACAGACTGTCAGTGCATTCATATAGACTGTCAGTGCATTCATACAGACTGTCAGTGCATTCATATAGACTGTCAGTGCATTCATACAGACTGTCAGTGCATTCATATAGACTGTCAGTGCACTCATATAGACTGTTAGTGCATTCATATAGACTGTCAGTGCATTCATACAGACTGTCAGTGCACTCATATAGACCGTCAGTGCACTCATATAGACTGTCCGTGCATTCATATAGACTGTCCGTGCATTCATATAGACTGTCCGTGCATTCATATAGACTGTCAGTGCATTTATACAGACTGTCAGTGCATTCATACAGACTGTCAGTGCATTCATACAGACTGTCAGTGCATTCATACAGACTGTCAGTGCATTCATACAGACTGTCAGTGCATTCATACAGACTGTCAGGGCATTCATACAGACTGTCAGTGCATTCATACAGACTGTCAGTGCATTCATACAGACTGTCAGTGCATTCATACAGACTGTCAGGGCATTTATACAGACTGTCAGTGCATTCATACAGACTGTCAGTGCATTCTTACAGACTGTCAGTGCATTCATACAGACGGTCAGTGCATTTATACAGACTGTCAGTGCATTCATGCACTCATATAGACTGTCAGACTGTATAGACAGTGCATTCATACAGACTGTCAGTGCATTCATACAGACTGTCAGTGCACTCATATAGACTGTCAGTGCATTCATACAGACTGTCAGTGCATTCATACAGACTGTCAGTGCATTCATACAGACTGTCAGTGCATTAATACAGACTGTCAGTGCATTCATATAGACTGTCAGTGCACTCATATAGACTGTCAGTGCATTCATATAGACTGTCAGTGCATTCATACAGACTGTCAAAAAATTGTAATTGATGACAGACTGAGTGCTGTAGTTTCTCAAGGAACATGCAACTGTGAGCACATCTTTGGTTTATAAACACACCCACCCACACACGCACATACCCAACCACACACACACCCAAACACACACACGCACACACCCAAACACACCTGCACACCGTTTTAATTTATTTGTTTTTATCTGTATTGTTGTTTATCACTTAAACTTCAACAGTTACACTGCTCTCCATGCTGGGGTGGGCTGGGGGTCTCTCTCTCCAGTGCTTCTCTCTTTCCCAGTGCATGTGCAGTGCATGGATGGTGGGGGGATTGAAGGGGCTCAGTCCTGGGTCTGGAAATAGAATACAACCCCCTCCCCACTACCACCACCACCGCCACACACATACAAGAGGGGGGCACAACCAGGCAATATGTGTATGTGGAGTCTACCATGACTGGGGAAAATCCCTGGACGATCATCAAATCAAATTGTATTTGTCACATGCGCTGAATACAACAGGCGAAGAAGACCTTACCGTGAAATGCTTACTTATAAGCCCTTAACCAAAAATACAGTTCAAGAAATAGAGTTAAGAAAATATTTACTAAATAAACTAAAGTAAAAAATGTAATAAAAAGTAACACAATAAAATAACAATAATGAGACTATATATAGGGTGTGCCAGTACCGAGTCAATGTGCGAGGGTACAGGTTAGTCGAGGTGCAGAATGTTGACACATTACCCCTTCTGGGTGTCTGATGGTGTCAGTTTGTCGATGGCTTTTAGTTGTGAAAATGTCCATGTTTTACATATGCAACATTCGATTTAAAATTTGACATTTGCAGTGGTGGAAAAAGTATCCAATTGCCATACTTGTGTAAAAGTAAAGATACATGAATCGAAAATGACTCAAGTAAAAGTGAATGGCACCCAGTAAAAGTATAAAAGTATTTGGTTCTAAATATACCTAGGTATCAA